>NC_041390.1:523138554-523202087 GCF_002162155.2 Triticum dicoccoides | reverse complement strand
GAGCCAAGGTACGAAGGCCGTTTGAGCGTCAAGGGGAACTCCTGAGCATCGCGACTCAGGAGCCTAACTGGTCACGTAGCCCCTCACTCCTTAGTTCCGAAAGGCTTACGGCGGTTGAGGTATGCGCGCGGCCGGGCTCTGCAGACGTAGAACGGTAGATCCACCCACATCACACCTCCCTACTTGCTGTTCGTGCGCCAAGGGGGACTCCTGAGCACCGCGACTCAGGAGCCTAACTTGTCACGTAGCCCCTCACTCCTTGGTCCCGTCATGGTTTCCAGTCGGGGCTAACGGCAGCTGAGATATGCGCGGGGCCGGGCTCTGCCGACGTAGAACATAAGCAAGTAGGAAGGAAAAGCGTAAATTTCCAGGAATTTAAAAGCAAATATTACAGTCCACACTGTTATCTCAATGCCAAACGCAAGTATAAACGCCTCCCCAAGGCATGATACATGTGCAGGAATTAAAGGCAGGACAGGAGCCACAACGGAGTCACTTGTCGGCAGTGGAGCAGCGTGGAGTGGGTTCGCCTCATGGAGCAGCGGGGTCGGCAGCGCCTTGCTTCGGCTTGGTGCTGAAGGCCCGGAACTTCCCTAGCAGAACCTCCGCGCGACCTTTGACGACCTCGGCAGCGGCAGCGGCACGCTCGCCGCTTACTGGCTCCAGCAGGCTGTCAAGGTCGACGCCGGGATCGTGAAGGTAGATGTGGGTGAGGATCCACGTCAGCGCTGCAGAAGACAGGACACGCGCCTCGGCCTTGGCCGTGGGGCCAAGGCCAAGGGCGACATCTTCAAGAGCGCAAACCAGGAAGGGAAGCAGCTTGGTGGGGCCGTCCTCGGCGCCAGCCAGCGGGCTCTCCAGGCCGCTGTTGTAAAGCGTCCTCAGCGAGGAGCGAGCCTTCGCCTCCATCTCCGCGAAGGCCACGCGGTCCTCGGCAAGAACCTGGGCCTTGTCGTCCGGATCGACCTTCCTCGCCCCCAACTCCTGCTCCAGCGCGCCTAGGCGGTCACGGCGCCTCCTAAGCTTGACCTCCCTCTCCTTGACGGCCGCCTCGCGAGCCTTCACGCCTTCTTCCTGCTCTTGGCAAAGGCGGGCCTCTTTCGCGAGCTGGTCCAGCAGGCCTTGCAGCTCATCCTCCAGCACCTTGCAGCGACCACGGACGTCGACCACCTTCCCTAGGGCTGCGTCACGAGCAGCCTTCGCCTCAAGGACAGCCTGCCTCTCCTCATCGCAAGCCGTCGAGGCCTGGACCAGCACCGCCCAAATCGAAGCGTCGGAGCGAATCCATCCTGAAGCCAGCTCCAAGCGCCCGGCCACCAAGCGAGGGTCGGCGCCAAGAAGATCCTGCCGCAGCCGGTCCAGCTCAGCAGCAGCACGATCCAGAATGGCAGGAGGTGTCGGAGAGACATCAGTCAGTGGAGGAAGGAAGGAGAGGCGCAAGAAAGGGGATCCGAGCAGCAACCGGAGAAAGCAAAAAAAGCAAAGCCTAGTCAGATGCCGCTCCCTTATCAACTCGCTCGGTTGCTGAGGCGCCCACGTCCAGTCAACCGCCACGCGGCGCCCAAGGCCGCATGCTGTTAGGGCCCGTGGCGCTTCGCTCTTGCCCTTTCGCCTCCCTACACGGCCAAGTCCGGGCGCGCCTTGGGCCCGGGGGCTACTATCGGCGTTCTGGGAACAGGGGTCCCCAGACTTGCCTGCCTACGGCCTGCGGTGTGGCTCAAAAGGGGGCCCAACACGGCCCATCTTCATCAACACAGACCCAAGACCCTCGCGAGGGGACAAGCCTCGCGGGGCGGACGTGTCACATCCCTAGTCTGGTATGACTTAGACTAGCTAGCCATTTGTGCATCATATTTAAATTTCATTTAAATTTGAAATGAGGATTGGTGGAACCCTCAGAATCATTTTTGAAAATGACCCAAATAAAAATTTCTCCAAAAGGGTCCAAGAAAATGCTCATGTTGCCCTCTGAAAATATTGGACAGAGATAAAAATCAAACCAATATTTTTAGGAGCTCATGGATATTTAATTTTGGCCATTTGGATTAATCCGATAATTATTTGCTTTGGATATATATTGTTATATATATGAAATATGGTCCAAAAATTATGCCATTTATAAAGGAGCTTTGGAATAATATATCTAGCTCCTGCAAAAATTGGCATAAGGTAATAAGTTGATTTAGTATTTTATTAAATCAAAACAAATGTCAGAAAATTTAGAAAAAGAAATAAAACAGGAAAACCTTACCTGGGCTTCTGCCTGGCGCCTCTGGCCCAGCAGCAGCAGGCCGGCCCAGCCAGCAGGCGGCCCAGCCCGCCTCCTCCTCTGTCGTCTTCGTCCTCGACAGAGGGAGGGGAGCGTGCCCGGCGCGTGCGCGCGCCACCGCGCCACGCCACCAGCCTCCCTGCTTGCCTGGCGCCCCCCTCGTCGCTCTGGACGATCCCGCGCGTCGCCACGCCCCCCCGTACCCTCTCACTCTTCCCCCGATTCTTCCTCTCCTCTCCCTCGCTCTCTCTCTCCCGTGTCTGAACGCGTCGGTCACCGCCGTTCGCCATAGCCGCCGCCACTGGCCTCCCCTCGCCTCCCCGACACGCGCAGGAGCTCCGCCCCCTCGCCCTGAAGCTCCCCATCAAGCCACAAGACGCCGGACGCCCTGTGGAGCCGCCGTCGCCGTCGTCTTCCACCTCGGGCTCCGACCACCACCGCCGTCGATTCGCCGCACGCAGGACGTCCCCGAGCCCGCTGACGCCTTCGCTGGGTCCGCGGTGAGCTCCGCCACCGTTCCCCTCTCTTCTCCCCCTTGTTTCCGCGCCGTAGCGCCGTTCCCCACCACGGCCGAAGCCTCTCGCCGCCGTCCATGTCGCCGTCGCCGTCTCGGCCCGCCTCCGCCCAAACCGAGCATCCCTTCGCGCTCCCAGTACCACGAGGGTGCCGCCGAGCCCCTCAGGTGGCCTCCCCGTGCCCCGCAGCCCGTTCCCGCTCGAAGCCGAGCTCCGGCCGCCGCCGCGAGCTTTGCTCCGGCGAGCTCCGGCCTCCCCCGCTCCTTCCACCTGCCCCACCAGATGCGCGAGAGCCCGGGCTACGCCCCGGTGCTCTCCGACGCCGCCCCCGTGGCCTGTTCCGCGGACGCCGCCGCGTCCAGAGGTCACCGGCGGTGAGCCCCGTCGCCTGAGCCCTGCCATGTGGGCCCGGCCCGTCAGGTGATTAGCTTAGTGCTAATCACCGCTTAATTAACCCCCCTGTGGCTGACAGTGGGCCCCAGCGCCACTAACTTTTAATTAGGATGAAATTAACCCCCCGTTTAACCCCTGTCACTGACGTGTGGGCCCCACACGTCAGGTTTGACCCCATCAGCCGCAGTTGACTGCTGACGTCATGCTTACTCAATGCTGACGCAATATATGATTTCTGGATTTAAATTTAATCAGAAAATTCCAGAAATTGTTTTAAACTTCAAAAATTCATAACAATTCAACCGTAGCTCAGATTAAAATAATTTATATATGAAAAATTATCAGAAAAATGCAATCTTTCCATCTGTACTAGTTTCATGCATGACAAACCAACTTATACATGCTGAATATGAGAAAACACATTATGGCATATATAGGAGCTTAATTTGGAGATGCATTTGAACCTTTGGTTCAAATGGACTTCAAACCAAATGATTACTAGTTGCATTAGCTCAAACAGCATCACATCTACATGCCATGTTCATGCATCATATTGTTGCATATGATTGTGTTTGATTGCCGACACTGTTCCTTCTCGATAGGTCCTGCTCCGGAGTCTGTTCCAGAGTGCCTATCTATGAAGCAGTGCCTCCCCTGTTGATTTACCAGGCAAGCAAACCCCCTTGTTCATTTCGATAAAACCCTACTCTCTCACTCCTGCTCTCAGTTATTGCATTAGGACAACAACAATTCATCTGCTACTTTGTGCTGCGGTAGTTGAACCCATTCCTCTGCATGACCTGTCATTGCCACAGTAAATAGTTGAAACCCACTAGCATGTGTAGGAGTTGATTGAAGCCATTGTTGTGTTCCTACCATGCTATGCCTGCTAGTGCTTAGAGTTGTGTCAGGTCTGGTTCATTGGGAATGAATTGGAGTGTTACGATATGTTCTGATGCTGAGAGTGAAGTGTGTGTGAACACGATTTGGTAAAGGTAGCGGTGAGAGGCCATGTAGGAGTACATGGTGGGTTGTCTCACTGGAACCGTCCTTAAGCACTGAGTTCTATGTATGTTGTCCAATGACTCGATACTACCATGCATTGGGTTCCGGTAACTCGACCCCTCTCGACTTATTAACCAACTTGGTCTCTGTCCAGGAGTCGCAACTAGTTTCTGGTGTTTGTAGGTAGTGCTATTTTTCTACCAAGTGGCACCCGGCAGGGTGGGCTTGGGACAGACTAGGCACACGTGGCCTGGTGTACCGAGTGGCACCCGGATGGTGGGCTCGGGAACCCTGTACACATCGTTTGGGGCCGTAAGCGACACCCCGGCCGGATCTCCTTGCGGATGGAACCCGAATAGGCGATAAACCTGGACTAGAGTCTTGTGTGGTTAGTCAGGTCGTGGCCGACACCCTCGCCAGGCTTCCGCTTGAAGGTTGCCGAGATACATGACGTGTACATGGCGGTAAGTGGCGAGAGCGTGTGTGAAGAAGTACACCCCTGCAGGGTTAACATGATCTATTCGAATAGCCGGGTCCGCGGTTATGGACTTCTTGGATGCTTACATGGTACATAGACAACCTGAAGTGGATACTCTAAAATGCTCAAGACAAGTGTGAGTGCTATGGATGGCCTTCTCGTAGGGAGACGGGGATGAACCCATAGTAGTGTATTGTATGGTGATTAGTGGACTCGTGTACGTTGTCTCACCTCCAGAGTTTCTGGTAGTCGTAGAACAGGATAGCCACAGAGTCAAAGCTGGCTTGCTGCAACTAAACCCCACATTACCCTCTTGATACAAATGCATGTATGATAGGATCTGATGTAAGTCTTGCTGAGTACCTTTGTACTCATGTTGCTTCATTTATGTTTTTGCAGCAGAGACTTTGGTCTTACTAGGGTTCTCATGGACTTCGACTAGTAGCTAGTACCTCAGCTACGATCTTGATCGGATGTTGTAGATAGTCAGTCTCTTCAGCCTTTTTCATTTGTAGATGTCTGTACCCAGACATGTAATGCTTCCGCTTGTTGCTTGTATGCTCTGTATGATGGGTTTTGTGACCCCTGTTTGCAATAAATGCTATGATGGCTCTTCTGAGCCTTTATCTATATGATTGTTGAGTTATGCTGTGATGCCATGTTGTACAGCACATACTTGCATGTTATGCGTACGTGTAATGTGTATTGCTATGTGTGGGATCTGACTATCTAGTTGTTTATTCTTAGTAGCCTCTCTTACCGGGAAATGTCTACTAGTGCTTCCACTGAGCCCTGGTAGCTTGCTACTGCTCCGGAACACTTAGGCAGGCCGGCATGTGTCCTTCTTCGATCATGTGTCTGTCCCTTCGGGGAAATGTCACACGATGAATACCGGAGTCCTGCTAGCCCGCTACAGCCCGGTTCACCGGAGTCCTGTTAGCCCAGTGCTACAGCCTGGATTCACTCGTTGATGACCGACACGTTCGATGCTAGGTCATGGATGCCTGTCCCTGTAAGTTAGTGCCACTTTGGGTTTACGACTAGCCATGTCAGCCCGGGCTCTTTATCATATGGATGCTAGCGACACCATCATATACGTGTGCCAAAATGCGCAAACGGTCCCGGGCAAAGGTAAGGAGACACCCGTGGGGATACCGTGCGTGAGGCCGCAAAGTGATATGAGGTGTTACATGCTAGATCGATGTGGCATTGAGTCGGGGTCCTGACAGCGCTGGTATCAGAGCTTGACTGCCTGTAGGATTACCAAGCCAAACTGGTCGAAGTTGAGTCTAGAAATTCTTTAGTTATATAAGGGAATTGATTGTGGGATGGAACGTAAGGCTCTTTTTACTCCTTATACCTTATGCCCTTCTGATCTGAGTCATCCTATCTTTCCGACGGGATTAAGGAACTAGGCTTCTCTTCCGTCTATCAGGATCACGTGTTACTACTCCGTAGTCCCTTAGGATTGGTTGATCAGAGTCATACCCCAGTTTTCGAGTACTTCCGTTGTAGTCTGTTTAGTACTATCTCAGAACCTTGAGTGATGATGATGAGTATGTTACCACCCCATTTTTAGTAGGATGTCTCATTCTGAGCATTTTACTGCCGTTATGCTGCCGGAATTTTCCTAGGAGTTCGAGAGATACTAATTCCTTGTCCTACATTCTACAGTCCATAGTTGATGCTGACTCCGTCCTTGGTTCGTTTCTCAGGATGTCATCAGCTAAGCGAAGTTCCATTGCTCGTAGCCAGAACCACGGAGATGGTAGGGATGAGGATCCTCCCGACCAGCCTTCGTTGACAGAGTTCATGCTAGAGATGGAGAGGAACAAGCGTGAGTCTAACCGTTTGTTGGCACGTATCGAGGAGAACACTGCACATCAGTTCAAAGGGTCTGCTACCATTCATGATTTCATCCGCTTGCACCCACCCACCTTTCATCATTCCATCGAGCCACTCGATGCAGATGACTGGCTCCGTAGCATCACTCATAAGCTGCTTTCCGCGAGCGTAGCTGAAGATGACAAGGTCACTTATGCCACATACCACCTGGAAGGTCCTGCTAGTCTTTGGTGGCAGAACTATGAGGCTTTGCTTCCAGCTGGCCAGATTCCTACCTGGAAGGATTTCACTGAGGCTTTTCGCGAGCATCACATTCCCCAGGCCCTCATTGATCGCAAGAGAGAAGAGTTCTGTAGTTTCACCCAGAATAAGATGGCTGTTGATGCTTACAACAGAGAGTTCGAGAACCTCGCCCGTTATGCCACAGAAGAAGTGTCCACAGACGCCAAGAAGCAGGCTAGGTTCCGAAAGGGTCTCAACCCCAAGTTGCGCCGTGATCTCCACCTGCATCATTGTGATACATTCCAAGCCCTTGTGAACAAGGCCATCAATGCAGAGACAGCTCAGCTCACTTACGAGGAGTCTCGTAAGCACACCCGTAATTTGGGATCTTCCTCTGACTCTAGTTCCCAGAAGCGCCGGATTTGGGTTCCAAACTCCGCTCGTCCTTTCGGTTATACACCGAGGTCATCTCATGTGGTGCCTCCCCCAGCTCAGTCGTATGTTCCACCCAGGCCTACTGGTAGACCGCTTGTCAGTGCGGGTCCACATCCAACCTCAGGGACTTGCTTCACATGCGGGAAGCCAGGACACTATGCACGTGATTGCTCTCAGACTAGTTATGCTCCACCCCAGCCCGAGAAGACTGTTGGCTGTATTAAGCCATCACGCAAGATGATCAGTGTCAAGTCAGTTCCCACTGAACGTGGACGTGTGCATCACGTCTCAGCTAAAGACGCTCATGATGATCCAGATGTCGTTCTTGGTACACTCCTTGTCAATTGTCACCCAGCATCAGTTCTATTCGATACTGGGGCATCTCACTCCTTCATTTCTGAAGGCTATGCTCGTTTGCACGACATGTCATTTTGTGATATGCCAACTCCGCTTGAAATCCAAACCCCAGGGTCTAGATGGCAGACCACCAGAATCAGCCATGGTAACGAAATCCTTGTTGATAGACTTGTATTCCTTGCATCACTTGTAGCCCTCAAGTTCTCAGATATTAACATCATCTTGGGTATGGACTGGATGACAGCTCATCATGCCAAGATTGATTGTTACACAAGATTTGTTCAGCTTACACACCCATCTGGCAAGATAGTCACCGTCTCCACTAGAGTTGCAAAGCGTCAGCTCTATTCTCTTAATGCCAGCCCTCTTCCAGACCTTGAAGATATCCCGGTAGTCCGTGACTTTCCGGATGTCTTTCCAGAGGAACTGCCAGGTGTTCCACCTGACAGAGATGTAGAGTTCGTCATAGATCTTATCCCAGGAACAGCTCCAATCTCCCGGAGACCTTACAAGATGGCACCCTTAGAACTAGCCGAGCTTAAGAAACAACTTGATGAGTCCTTGCAAAAGGGTTTCATCCGTCCTAGTTCTTCTCCTTGGGCTTGCCCCGTCCTCTTCGTCAAGAAGAAAGACGGTACGGACCGGATGGTCGTAGATTATCGTCCCGTTAATTTGGTCACGATAAAGAACAAATATCCGCTCCCCAGGATTAACGACCTGTATGATCAGCTCGCTGGATCCTCAGTCTTCTCCAAGATGGATTTAAGGTTAGGCTACCATCAAATCAAGATCAGAAATGGGGACATTCCCAAGACAGCCTTTGTCACTCGTTATGGTCAGTATGAGTACACCGTCATGTCCTTCGGCCTAACCAACGCCCCAGCCACATTCTCCCGCCTGATGAACTCGATCTTCATGGAGTACTTAGATAAGTTCGTCGTGGTTTACCTCGATGACATTCTTATTTACTCGAAGAACGAGGAAGAGCATGCCGAACATCTTAGACTTGTGTTAGAAAAACTCAGAGAGCACCGCCTTTATGCCAAGTTCTCCAAGTGTGAATTTTGGTTGCCAGAAGTGACCTACCTAGGCCACGTAATCTCTGGTAAGGGCATTGCTGTCAATCCCGAGAGAGTCAAGGCTGTTCTCGATTGGACTCCACCTGAGACCGTCAAACAAGTTAGGAGTTTCCTTGGTCTAGCCAGCTATTGTCACCGCTTTGTTGAAAATTTCTCCAAAGTAGCCAAACCCCTCACGGAACTTCTCAAGAAAGATAAAAAGTACGAGTGGTCCCCACAGTGTGAGTACAGTTTTCAGGAACTGAAAAGACGCCTAACTTCTGCTCCCATACTTGTGCCACCGGATTTCACTAAAGACTTTATTATCTACTGCGACGCCTCACGACAGGGACTAGGTTGCATTCTTATGCAGGATCGTCATGTGATTGCCTATGCATCTCGACAGTTGCATCCACATGAGGAGAATTATCCTACACATGATCTAGAGCTTGCAGCCGTAGTCTATGCACTCAAGACCTGGTGACATTACCTTCTTGGTAAACGTTGCGAGATCTACACCGATCACCAGAGTCTCAAGTATATCTTCACCCAACCGGATCTGAACCTTAGGCAAAGACGTTGGTTGGAGTTGATCACAGATTATGATCTAGGGATTACCTACACCCCAGGCAAAGCCAATGTCATGGCTGATGCTCTAAGCCGTAAATCCTACTGCAACAATCTCATGTTGCAGCAAGGCCAACCACTTCTCCATGAGGAATTCCGTAAGCTTAATCTTCACATAGCTCCTCGCGGATTTCTTTCTACCTTGGTGGCGAAACCTACCCTTGTGGACCTTATCATAGAAGCCCAGAAGCATGATACGGGGATTACCCGGATCAAGAGAAACATTAAGAAGGGAGTTGGTGGATGTTTCTCTATGGATGATCGTGGTGTTGTTTTCTTTGAGAATCGCTTGGTGGTTCCCAAGAAGCAACATCTTCGGCAGTTGATTCTTAAGGAGGCGCATGAATCTCCTCTCACGATTCATTCCGGTAGCACTAAGATGTATCAGGACCTACGCCAGAGGTTCTGGTGGACTAGGATGAAGAGGGAAATCGCTGAGTTCATTGCTAAATGTGACATTTGTCGTCGCGTTAAAGCAGAGCATCAAAGGCCTGCTGGCACCCTTCAGCCTTTAGCTATTCCTGAGTGGAAATGGGATAAAGTTGGTATGGACTTCATCACCGGCTTTCCCAGGACCAAGAAAGGGAATAACGCTATCTTCGTAGTCGTTGATCGTCTTTCCAAAGTGGCTCACTTCCTTCCTGTTCGGGAAAGTATCACTGCTAGTCAGCTTGCTGACTTATATATTTCTCGAATAGTGTCACTTCATGGTGTTCCACTAGAGATCAATTCAGACCATGGCAGTCTTTTCACTTCTCATTTCTGGGAGAGTTTCCAAACTGCCATGGGAACCCATCTTTCCTTCAGTACCGCTTTCCACCCTCAGTCGAGTGGTCAGGTGGAACGGGTCAATCAAATTCTCGAAGACATGCTTAGAGCTTGCGTTATCTCATTCGGTATGGATTGGGAGAAATGTCTTCCTTTTGCCGAGTTTGCTTACAACAATAGCTATCAATCCAGCCTCAAGAAAGCTCCTTTTGAGGTTCTCTATGGACGAAGATGTCGAACACCTTTGAACTGGTCAGAAACCGGGGAAAGACAATTCTTTGGACCGGACATGATCCAGGAGGCAGAAGAGCAAGTTCGCATCATTCGTGAGAATTTGAAAACAGCCCAGTCTCGTCAAAAGAGTCAGTATGATCGTCATCATAAGGATATGACTTATGAAGTTGGCGAAAAAGCTTACCTTCGGGTTACTCCCATGAAGGGTACCCATCGTTTCGGTATCAAGGGCAAGTTGGCTCCTCATTACATTGGTCCTTTTCGCATTCTCGCTAAACGAGGAGAGGTTGCCTACCAGTTGGAACTACCCCCACATCTTTCTCGAGTTCATGATGTCTTCCATGTCTCTCAACTCAGGCGTTGCTTCTCGGATCCCATCCGCGGAGTGGACCACGAAACGCTTGATCTCCAAGATAACCTCACATACCGAGAGTACCCGGTTCGCATTCTTGATCAAGCCGAGCGTGCTACCCGACGTCAGAACATCAAGTTTCTTAAAGTTCAGTGGTCTCATCATTCCGAGAGAGAAGCTACTTGGGAGCGAGAAGATCGTCTTCGACTGGAGTACCCCGCTTTCTTTCCGTCAACCCTTGAATCTCGGGACGAGATTTTTTCAAGTGGGGGCGAGTTGTCACATCCCTAGTCTGGTATGACTTAGACTAGCTAGCCATTTGTGCATCATATTTAAATTTCATTTAAATTTGAAATGAGGATTGGTGGAACCCTCAGAATCATTTTTGAAAATGACCCAAATAAAAATTTCTCCAAAAGGGTCCAAGAAAATGCTCATGTTGCCCTCTGAAAATATTGGACAGAGATAAAAATCAAACCAATATTTTTAGGAGCTCATGGATATTTAATTTTGGCCATTTGGATTAATCCGATAATTATTTGCTTTGGATATATATTGTTATATATATGAAATATGGTCCAAAAATTATGCCATTTATAAAGGAGCTCTGGAATAATATATCTAGCTCCTCAAAAATTGGCATAAGGTAATAAGTTGATTTAGTATTTTATTAAATCAAAACAAATGTCAGAAAATTTAGAAAAATAAATAAAACAGGAAAACCTTACCTGGGCTTCTGCCTGGCGCCTCTGGCCCAGCAGCAGCAGGCCGGCCCAGCCAGCAGGCGGCCCAGCCCGCCTCCTCCTCTGTCGTCTTCGTCCTCGACAGAGGGAGGGGAGCGTGCCCGGCGCGCGCGCGCGCCACCAGCCTCCCTGCTTGCCTGGCGCCCCCCTCGTCGCTCTGGACGATCCCGCGCGTCGCCACGCCCCCCCGTACCCTCTCACTCTTCCCCCGATTCTTCCTCTCCTCTCCCTCGCTCTCTCTCTCCCGTGTCCGAACGCGTCGGTCGCCGCCGTTCGCCATAGCCGCCGCCACTGGCCTCCCCTCGCCTCCCCGACACGCGCAGGAGCTCCGCCCCCTCGCCCTGAAGCTCCCCATCAAGCCACAAGACACCGGGCGCCCTGTGGAGCCGCCGTCGCCGTCGTCTTCCACCTCGGGCTCCGACCACCACCGCCGTCGATTCGCCGCACGCAGGACGTCCCCGAGCCCGCTGACGCCTTCGCTGGGTCCGCGGTGAGCTCCGCCACCGTTCCCCTCTCTTCTCCCCCTCGTTTCCGCGCCGTAGCGCCGTTCCCCACCACGGCCGAAGCCTCTCGCCGCCGTCCATGTCGCCGTCGCCGTCTCGGCCCGCCTCCACCCAAACCGAGCATCCCTTCGCGCTCCCAGTACCACGAGGGTGCCGCCGAGCCCCTCAGGTGGCCTCCCCGTGCCCCGCAGCCCGTTCCCGCTCGAAGCCGAGCTCCGGCCGCCGCCGCGAGCTTTGCTCTGGCGAGCTCCGGCCTCCCCCGCTCCTTCCACCTGCCCCACCAGATGCGCGAGAGCCCGGGCTACGCCCCGGTGCTCTCCGACGCCGCCCCCGTGGCCTGTTCCGCGGACGCCGCCGCGTCCAGAGGTCACCTGTGGTGAGCCCCGTCGCCTGAGCCCTGCCATGTGGGCCCGACCCGTCAGGTGATTAGCTTAGTGCTAATCACTGCTTAATTAACCCCCCTGTGGCTGATAGTGGGCCCCAGCGCCACTAACTTTTAATTAGGATTAAATTAACCCCCTGTTTAACCCCTGTCACTGACGTGTGGGCCCCACACGTCAGGTTTGACCCCATCAGCCGCAGTTGACTGCTGACATCATGCTTACTCAATGCTGACGCAATATATGATTTCTGGATTTAAATTTAATCAGAAAATTCCAGAAATTGTTTTAAACTTCAAAAATTCATAACAATTCAACCGTAGCTCAGATTAAAATAATTTATATATGAAAAATTATCAGAAAAATGCAATCTTTCCATCTGTACTAGTTTCATGCATGACAAACCAACTTATACATGCTGAATATGAGAAAACACATTATGGCATATATAGGAGCTTAATTTGGAGATGCATTTGAACCTTTGGTTCAAATGGACTTCAAACCAAATGATTACTAGTTGCATTAGTTCAAACAGCATCACATCTACATGCCATGTTCATGCATCATATTGTTGCATATGATTGTGTTTGATTGCCGACACTGTTCCTTCTCGATAGGTCCTGCTCCGGAGTCTGTTCCAGAGTGCCTATCTATGAAGCAGTGCCTCCCCTGTTGATTTACCAGGCAAGCAAACCCCCTTGTTCATTTCGATAAAACCCTACTCTCTCACTCCTGCTCTCAGTTATTGCATTAGGACAACAACGATTCATCTGCTACTTTGTGCTGCGGTAGTTGAACCCATTCCTCTGCATGACCTGTCATTGCCACAGTAAATAGTTGAAACCCACTAGCATGTGTAGGAGTTGATTGAAGCCATTGTTGTGTTCCTACCATGCTATGCCTGCTAGTGCTTAGAGTTGTGTCAGGTCTGGTTCATTGGGAATGAATTGGAGTGTTACGATATGTTCTGATGCTGAGAGTGAAGTGTGTGTGAACACGATTTGGTAAAGGTAGCGGTGAGAGGCCATGTAGGAGTACATGGTGGGTTGTCTCACTGGAACCGTCCTTAAGCACTGAGTTCTATGTATGTTGTCCAATGACTCGATACTACCACGCATTGGGTTCCGGTAACTCGACCCCTCTCGACTTATTAACCAACTTGGTCTCTGTCCAGGAGTCGCAACTAGTTTCTGGTGTTTGTAGGTAGTGCTATTTTTCTACCAAGTGGCACCCGGCAGGGTGGGCTTGGGACAGACTAGGCACACGTGGCCTGGTGTACCGAGTGGCACCCGGATGGTGGGCTCGGGAACCCTGTACACATCGTTTGGGGCCGTGAGCGACACCCCGGCCGGATCTCCTTGCGGATGGAACCCGAATAGGCGATAAACCTGGACTAGAGTCTTGTGTGGTTAGTCAGGTCGTGGCCGACACCCTCGCCAGGCTTCCGCTTGAAGGTTGCCGAGATACATGACGTGTACATGGCGGTAAGTGGCGAGAGCGTGTGTGAAGAGGTACACCCCTGCAGGGTTAACATGATCTATTCGAATAGCCGGGTCCGCGGTTATGGACTTCTTGGATGCTTACATGGTACATAGACAACTTGAAGTGGATACTCTAAAATGCTCAAGACAAGTGTGAGTGCTATGGATGGCCTTCTCGTAGGGAGACGGGGATGAATCCATAGTAGTGTATTGTATGGTGATTAGTGGACTCGTGTACGTTGTCTCACCTCCAGAGTTTCTGGTAGTCGTAGAACAGGATAGCCACAGAGTCAAAGCTGGCTTGCTGCAACTAAACCCCACATTACCCTCTTGATACAAATGCATGTATGATAGGATCTGATGTAAGTCTTGCTGAGTACCTTTGTACTCATGTTGCTTCATTTATGTTTTTGCAGCAGAGACTTCGGTCTTACTAGGGTTCTCATGGACTTCGACTAGTAGCTAGTACCTCAGCTACGATCTTGATCGGATGTTGTAGATAGTCAGGCTCTTCAGCCTTTTTCATTTGTAGATGTCTGTACCCAGACATGTAATGCTTCCGCTTGTTGCTTGTATGCTCTGTATGATGGGTTTTGTGACCCCTGTTTGCAATAAATGCTATGATGGCTCTTCTGTGCCTTTATCTATATGATTGTTGAGTTATGCTGTGATGCCATGTTGTACAGCACATACTTGCATGTTATGCGTACGTGTAATGTGTATTGCTATGTGTGGGATCTGACTATCTAGTTGTTTATTCTTAGTAGCCTCTCTTACCGGGAAATGTCTACTAGTGCTTCCACTGAGCCCTGGTAGCTTGCTACTGCTCCGGAACACTTAGGCAGGCCGGCATGTGTCCTTCTTCGATCCTGTGTCTGTCCCTTCGGGGAAATGTCACGCGATGAATACCGGAGTCCTGCTAGCCCGCTAAAGCCTGGTTCACCGGAGTCCTGTTAGCCCAGTGCTACAGCCTGGATTCACTCATTGATGACCGACACGTTCGATGCTGGGTCATGGATGCCTGTCCCTGTAAGTTAGTGCCACTTTGGGTTTACGACTAGCCATGTCAGCCCGGGCTCTTTATCATATGGATGCTAGCGACACCATCATATACGTGTGCCAAAATGCGCAAACGGTCCCGGGCAAAGGTAAGGCGACACCCGTGGGGATACCGTGCGTGAGGCCGCAAAGTGATATGAGGTGTTACATGCTAGATCGATGTGGCATTGAGCCGGGGTCCTGACTGGACGACACGGAGCTTCCTCAGGCATGGCCTCATTAGGCTGGCTCGCGAGGAGGCGGAGAGATCAAGGCGGGGTACCTCACGAGGTGCCCGTGACGCGAGCCATGACGACCAAAGGCGCCAGGCGGGCGCCAGCCGTGTAGTGTCCTCCTTTCCTCTTTGGTGCAAAGGGAGCAAGCGCAAGCGAGAGCATCAAGCAAAGGTACCCGTTTCGATGCAACGAGACCAAGACCAGTCCAATGGCAGGGAGGAAGTCATTGTGGAGCCCAAGCCAGCGTCACCACCAGAGCCTTTGGCAGGTGAGGACCAACTTTAGTCAGGATAAGTGTACCAGATGTTCCCCTTCAAAATGGCCAATTGTTGGCGCCCTTCCCGCTTAAAATTTGGGAAGAGGCCCAGGGCCTTTGCCTATAAATAGGACTAGCCACCACCAGGGTAGAGGGGCAATCAAGAAGGGAGAATCTAGAAGCCAAGAGAGGGGCAATCAAGAAGGGAGAATCTAGAAGCCAAGAGAGGGGCAATCAAGAAGGGAGAATCTAGAAGCCAAGAGAGAAACTAGCTAGGATCGGATCGAGTAGCATCACACAAAGAGAGAGAGAAGGGCGACTGAACTCCTCCTAGCAGTTCATCCCCCCAGCCAAGAACAGACCCTCGCGAGGCTGTTGTTCCTTGTATTGCTCATCATCAGCCCAAGAGGCAATCCACCACACCACACACTGGAGTAGGGTATTACACCACAACGGTGGCCCGAACCAGTATAAACCCTGTGTCTCTTGTGCTGTTCTTTCCATAGCTTAGATCTTAGCGAGGCGGAGGGGTGCAAGTAACTAGAAGGCGAAATCTCCGCGCACACCCCAGTGTTCGAACCTCAAGGGTCTGCCGGAACCCAAAATCCGACAGCTTGGATAGCGGCCTGAGACTGCCCAGGGAAGAAGTCTGCAAAAGACACGAAGAAACAAAAAAGCGAGTCAAAAACCAGGTGTCGGCACGACCTAGGTCGGCGGCTCAAAGAAAGAAAACAAAGAGACTCACCATCAACGATGTCTTCGATCTCTTGGAAGCCGGAGGACAGCATCGCCTCCTTGTCAGACCAGGAAGAGCGCTCGCTCGCGAACTCGGCCAGGAGGGCGGCCTCCGTCTCCTCCGCCTCCCTCTGCGACTTCGCGAGCAGCCCCTTCTGCTCTGCCAACTGAGTGGTCAGCAGATCGCGCTCCATGGCGAGCTTGCTGCACTCCTCCCCTTTGGCGAGCAGGGCGGAGTTGGCTTCGCTCAACTGCTGTTGAAGAGCAGCGTTGGCCCCTGAAGGAAAGAAAGAAAGACAACAGTCGTCAATAAAGTAGGTCGCCAGGGAGATCTGGCCTGACTGCTCAGCAGTCGGCCCGAATCTCGGGGACTACAGCCCGCGGGTGCGCTAGCGCGCCCCTGCAGAGAAGAGAAAAAGGAGGAGGACTTACTCCGGCTCTCCGCCAAGTCAGCGGTCCGCTTGCCCAACTCTTCAACATTACGGTTGAAGATGGTGACGCGGAGGTTGTGGTAGTCCTGCAACAAGCATTTCAGACAAAGTTAGTACCCAAAAGTTCATAAAATTGGAGTTCCGGACCGCCTGCTCAGCAGCCGACCCGAAACTCGGGGACTACACCCAATGGGTGCGCTGGCGCGCCCCCACAGAGAGGAACAAGAAAAACAAAGGCCCAAAGAAAAGACATACCAGACGACTGCTCGCGACGCTAGGAACGCCTTGGTGCAGCTCTGGAGGGCATCGCTTTCAGCGCGGAGCTTCGCCTAGACGTCCAGGAGCGCCCGGTTCAGCGGCCCTATGCCGCCTCCCCGCACCCACCCAACAGGTGCGCGCGCTCGTCGCTTCGGCGTCTGGAGCCGCCGAGCTGGCGGTGCCGGCTTCCAGGGGGCAGGGTGCCGAAGTCGCCTTCTCCAGACGACGGCGCGCTGGCGAGCCGACCTGGAGGAGTAGCCTTGCCACGGCCTCGTCTTCGGTCAGCGGCACCGGAGGGTCCGCTGGCTGCTAGCCTTGCACGCCTTCAGACGGCGGCGGAGGCAGCGGCAGAACGTTCGCGCCCGGAGTAGAGGGCTCGCCGCCTTCCCTCTCCTCGACGAGGTTCTCCCCGCCGGCTTCTCTAGTCTGCCCCGTGAACTCCGAGGGCGGCGGCACAGAGTTCAGCGGGGTCACAAGCAAGGCCGACTGGCGGCGTGCGGCATCCTCAGCCCGCTGTTTCACCGCAGCGGCAGCTTCGGCCTCCGCTAGTTTTTTCTTAGCGGAGGCCTCCGACCTGTCGGCCTCCGCTTTCTCCAGGCGGAGGGCTTTGTTTTCGTTGCGCTTCTCCTGCGCATTCCACTCCGTCGCCTCCCGGAGGTCGGCTGCGGGGTCTATCCGCCGAGTGGTGGCGGGCGTCTCCGCTGACCCCATGGCGGAGGCGGCGGCGACCCGTTCAAGAGAGAGGGGAGCCCTGAAGAAAGAGGTGCGAGCAGAGACTCAGACAAAACACGAAGAAGGAATAAACTTTGAAGTCAGAATACTTACGCAGAGACCAACGGCGGCTTCTTCACTTCCTTACGGAAGCGGATGGCCTTCGTGGTTGCCTCGTCCTGCCGGGTCGCCGCAACCGAGCCCTTAGGCTTCTTCGGCCGGCTGCCGAACAAAGTCGGCGCAGCCCGGTGCTTCTTCCCGCCGCCTAGAGCACCCGACGTGGCAGAAGAGCCCGTGCCCGGCTGGCTGGCTCCAGGCCGATGGCGAGGGGCGACTCCTCCCTCGGTGTTGTCTTCAGGCCAGTCGGCGAAGGTAGCCGAGGTCCTGAGGTCGCCCGTCGTCCCTCCTCCTCCCTCAGCGTCGTCTTCTAGAGCCGCCACCCCCAGATCAAGGTCGTCGACCTCGCTCTCCGCCCGATTGGCAACGAACTCACGGGCCGGCCCCGAGGTGCCGGCTGGTGGGTGAAGAAGGGGATTCTAACCAAAAGCAGACTGATCAGCGCAAAACTTGGCAGGAAGAAGACAATCCAAAGAAAGAAAAGAAAGGCGACTCACCACGGGCGGGGGGTTGGCGCAGGACTATGGCTCCTTGCTAAATCGCCAGTCCTCCGGGAGCCTGCTGTCCGAGAGGTAGTTCACCATCAGGGCCACCTCTTCGTGAGGCATATCCTTGGTACACATCCAACTCAGGTCGCGGCCCCCGCTCATCTGGCATATCAGGTGAGGGCGGCCTTGGAGTGGGAGAACTCGGCGCGAGACGAAGGCGGCCAGCAGGTCCGGTGACTGCGTCAGCACTCGGAGTCGCGTGATGGTGCCGGCTCCCGCAGGCGTCAGCGACCTGGCCCGGTACGACCAGTTGGGTAGTCTGCTAGCCGGCGGGGCGGCTTTAAAAGCCGGCAGATTAACCCAGTCGCCCCTTGTGGCGACGTTCCTGACGTAGAAGTAGGACCGCTACCACATCTTCACCGACTTCAGCAGCGAGATGGAGGGGAAGTGGTTGTTGGCTCCTGTCCTTCGCACGGCGATGAAGGCGCCGCACTGAGCCGGCACGCCCGCAGCCTGGGTGCCGAGCTTGGAGAAGAAGAACTTCCCCCCAGAGCTCGAGGGTGGGGAGGACTCCAAGGAAGCCCTCGCACAGAGCCACAAAGGCGGACAACAGCACCACTGTGTTGGGGGTGAGGTGGTGCGGCTGGAGTGCGTAAAACTCCACGAACGACCGGAAGAAGCTGCTCGCCGGCAGCCCCAGCCCGCGCAGGCAGTGCGAATGGAAGATGACCCGCTTGCCCTCCCGCGGGGCGGGGGAAATCTCCCCCTCCGGCGCGAGACACACCTGCACGTGATCCTCGCCGGGAAGCCGACGAGTCCGGCGGAGGAACTCAATATGGTCTTCGTGGACCTTGGAGCCGTCCCAGGTGCCGGAGCGCACTGGGGGACGCGCGGCCACGGAGGAAGAGCTCATCGCGAAGCTGTCGCCGCGGCGTTCGCCGGAGCTTGGGCGTGCGGCAAGGCGAAGAAGAGAAGAGGAAGCAAGAGAGCGAGGAGCTGCGAGGAGGAAGAAGCAAGGGGTAGCGGGATGGAGGGGCGCGTGTGCCCCCCTCTTCCCCCTACTTATAGTCCTATGGGTTGCGAAGCCGAGGGGGCGGACGTGGGGATTTACTGCGCCCGCAGCCCCACGACCCCCCCGATCCACGTAAAGTTACTGCGCGTAGTAACTTCACGGGAATCCCAACCGCCCGCCAGGGCCGCAGCGGATCCGCTCGGGTGCCGAGGCGCGTTAGTGGCGGGCCCCGCCTATGGACCTGTCCCGTCGCATGCGTGGGATGGCAGAACGGCCTGGCCACGTGCCCTCATGTGACAGGCCAGGAACGGGCGACGGCCTGGAAGCTTAGCTAGCATGCCACTTGAAATCCCACCGCGATATTCGAATTACTGAGCAACTCAGAATTGAGTAAGTCCGAGTTGGGCGAGTCCGACTCCTTCTAGTCAGCCCGGCGGAAGTCAATCAAGACCATGAGTTGCGCCCGGAAAGAGAAACTGCTGAGGCTTCTCGGCCGATCGTCCGCGGCGCCTGACTAGCTTCGGGGACTACTGTCGGAGTAATGGGCCACGGGTAGGCCAACCCGAGCCCCATGACCTTTCAAGACATCGGGGCAGGCTGCGCCCTTCAAGACCACAGGGCGAAGAGCCACCTCCTGGGGAGTCTACGGCAAGGCGGCCGACTGCCCGCTCATGGCCGAGTCCCAGGGACGACTTCCAGAGAAGCCGGCTTTGGGGAGTCAGCCGGCGACTCCAACAAACCGTGACCTCATCGAGGGCGACGGGGCAGGGGCGTGGCTACAATGAAGCCCACTCCCCCGCCCCTTACCAAGGGCGGGCATGGCTACAGCGCGCCGTACTTGGGAAGATCTCCCCGCGGCGTGGCACTGTTGCCCAGCCGGCCCTGACATCAGCACCACTGTACCTAGTCCTGCGCCCACGATGGCTTGTCTGTACGGCCTGGAGGCAGTAGGGCCCACCAGCCAGCGAGACCTCAGGAGACGGCGGGGCACCGCCAGTCGGACCCAACGGGAGTCGGCCCGGGGGAGTCGGCTAAGCTCTCCCCCGGGCCCACACGCCATTAATCAAGAAGAGATGGGGAGTGGCCACAGTGATCGCCCGCCAGGCGGTGGGGCTGTTGCCACGACCCCATGACCAAGCTTGCATCATCAGGAGCACAGCTACAGTAATCAGCAGCCGGCAAGACCCGCCCACGGCGGACGCGGCCTGTCGGCTCCGTACCAGACCAGTCGGCGGGGCCCACCAGTCGGCAGGCCCCAGCAGTCGGTGGAGAAGTCGGAGGTCGGAGACACTGACGGCTAGGCCCGCGCCCAATCACATTACCATTTTACCCCTGGGGGTAGGCCTATATAAACCCCCCAGGGCACCCATGCGAAGGGTTGGATCCCAGTAGTTATATACCTCACCAGATAGAGGGAGAGAGCTAGCCTTGCCCTCTCCTACCACATACATAGCTCAAGGAGCAACCATGTAAACACTCGACCATAGTGATCATGCGGAGACCCCGCAGAGCAGCAGTAGGGGTATTATCTCCCCGGAGAGCCCCGAAGCTGGGTAAGATTCACCGGCGTGCATGTCTTCGCCTCATCCTGTTTCCAGGCACCGGCGACGTTCTACTCGCCCCCACCATGATAAGCCATCCATTGGCATATGTCGCACCAAACCCCCGACAATTTTGATGAAAAGTATTTCGGACGGAGGGAGTACTTTCTAGTATAGCCCTGTAAACCAGAAAGGAGAATTTGCCTTTCTAGAGATTTCAACAAGTGACTAGACTACACAGAGACGGAGTACATATGGAGCAAAATGAGTGAATCTACACCGTAAATAAATACGTAGTTCTCTTGTTTTCCTCTCGGCCTTGGTCGTGGTGCACAATATTGAGTATAATAGTAATATCATCTTGAAATTTACAAAGTCACTGTAGGCACCTCGTCGTCGACGATAACGTCTCCTGACACGCGATAGACGCGAGCGGCAGTCGCCTCCATAGGTGCTTGAATGCCAAGGAGGGAGAGGGTAGCGGTTCCCGAGACGTTGAACGGTCAATGATGCATCCTCAAATTACTCTACATGCAGAGGGAATTAATTGGAGAAGCAGAATAGAGCCAGCACGATGTGAATGCAACAGAGTTTGGATTCTCATATAAAGGCACCCCACCACTCCAATCCATCTACAACTTAGGGTCTGTTTGGTTGGAGACTAGTGTGGCCAAGCCAAAGTGTGGCTAGCCACACAAGTGTGGCTGAGAAATTGGATGCCAAACTTTGGCAAAAGTTGGCAAAAATTTTGTCTATATAACAAGTGGGCCATAGGGGCAATAAAGTGTGGCAAGCCAAAGTGTGGCAAAAACCAAACACATGCCAACTAAACTGTGGCTGCCAAATTTTTGCTTGGCAAACTGTGGCTGGGAACTTAGTCTCTGCGCAACACTGCTCACTCCAATCCTAGACCAAGTGACCAGAAGCCAGAAGCACCTATGGAGGCGATGGTCGTGAGCGGCAGTCGACTGTGCCAAATCATCCAAGGCGCCGGCCTGCGGCCCCGCACCGCGCAACATTTCTAGATGGTGCTGGCGACCGCCGATGTCGTAGCCCTCGCCGATGCTGGCTTCGCCTCTCGCATGGATGACATGATGGTCAACTCCATCCACAAGTTCGCCGCCGTCAAGAAGCATGTAGCGAAAGTTCCTACTAGTCCTGCCAGCCACCATGCTCATGCGCGAGGGAGGGACACAGCTTCATTGACTTAGTGCTCCTGCCTTTGTGTCTATGATAGGTGGGCCCAACAGGTGGTTGGCCCACATGTCATGCAGCCAAAGGCAGGTGCAGTTAAGGCACCGGAGCTCAGTCCACGAGGGAGAGGGCGTTGTAGTAATCAAACTTCTCGGTCTTGTACGAGTTGATGCGACACATCAAAGCACCGCACTCAATATAAGTCTTTTTACACATTTCAAATGGACTACTACATACAGATATATGTAGACATATTTTGCTTCGTATGTAGTCACTTGTTGCAATCTCTAAAAAGACGTATATTTGGAAACGGAGGGAGTACAATGCATGCATGCATGCCGTGACTTCCCTTTTGATACTTGCATGTGTTGACTTGATGCACCTTGCCAATTTTTGACTATAAATTTAAATAACCAAATTTTCATGCATGTCACAAAAAATTACGGGGCTGTTTGGATTGTGACTATGTTTGTCTTATTTTGCCACATTATTTTTCCCACACTTGCCTAACTTGAGTTGCTCAAATTGTTAGACACACTTTGGCTTGCCTAAGGGAATCTTTCCACACTTTTTGTGTCTATGACATGTGGGGTTCACTGCTAATAAAAAAAATTCTTGTCTTAGGCGTGGCTAATAAGAAAGACTTATATTTAGGAACGGAGGGAGTAGAAAATATAAATAATAATGCATGTTGGGGCAACCCACGTTTCCGATAATTTTAGCCGTGGGCTTGTTCACAATTTTTACGAGGGGGTGGTTGTTCATTTAATGGAGGGACTTGCACCAGACTTGAACCATACAAAGTGCGACTTGGCACACCATAACACCACTTGGAACAAGCGGGTAGCTATCTCAAAAAACAATCAACAACTAAAAAAACGGCGACCTGGCACGTAGCACACAATTTTAAACGATTGTTTTGATGGAGTGAAAAAGGAAAACTACCCCACTACGTATATATAGGCCGGAGCCTCCGCGCTTGCTTGCTAGGGTTGCTCTATTCACACACTCTCATCCTCTCCAGATCTAAACATGATAGGGGTGGTAACACTGTCTTTCTCCCTTCAAAAAACATTGTCTTTCTATCCTCACCGCTAGTTACAGATCCGGACGTATCCCCCTCCGCCAGTGAAGGGGGGGAGGGGCAGCGTTTAGGCCATCGTCGATAGCGAGGGAGGAGACGCACTGCCTGCCGCACCGTTATCCCTAGCCGAGTGCTGGCGCGGGAGGTCCTCCGATCCCTTCGTCGTTGCCCTAGTGTGGGCGGATCCGGCCTCCCGCCGCCCACCTATCCACATCCCGACGACCTTCATGTATATCTTCCTTCAAAACCACCTTAGCTCTACTTCCCCAGCTCGCTACGTCGCTGCATGTGCATCATTTTCTACCTCTCAGCCCCTCTCGATCGGACGGTCCAACGTCACCTATTTTTTTCTTCTATTGTTAGAGGTAAAGCTACTTCATGGAGTCGAATCTTGTACTTGGTTCAAACAAGAAGGGGCTGTTTGGTTTGTGACTAACTTTGCCAAAGGTTGCCACACGTAAGGTTAGGCAAGTTTGACTAACTTAGGTGAGCGTTTGGTTCAAGCCACACCTTAGGCAAGCCATACTTGAGCCCCACATGGCATACACACAAAAAGTGTGGCAAGATTCCCTTAGGCTTGCCAACTTGTGGCTTTCATTTTGATGAACTAAACTTAGGCAAGGTTGGCAAAAATGTGTGGCAAGATATGTCAATACTAGGCCTAGAACCAAATAGCCCCTAAACTTAGGCAACATTGGCAAAAATGTGTGGCAAAATATGGCAATACTAGGCCTAGAACCAAACATAGTACATCGGACTTGGTACAAACAAGAAGGAAAGGGGGTGAAAGTAGTACAGACTAGTCATCCAACCGGTCTCTTGGTCGAAAAGGGAAATATAGGGGTAACGCTGAACACAGTGGTATGACCAGGACTATATTTGCTATCCACACATAGGAGTAGGTGGCTAGAGTGAAAAAATGGGACCAACCCAGATATGTTTCTTGGATGTTTGTTTCTCGGGGCAACAAACTATGAATCACCACTTTATGCCCTGTTTAGGTACATGGTGCTGGACTGCTGGTGCACCCACTATCCCAAGCCCTTATACCAAATATTTAGCTGTTGTTAATCTAATGCCCCTGGTAAAAATGAAGCCATGCCACTGTTATAAGCCATGACAAGTTTAGCCAAATGTTTTTGCCTGTAATTGTTTGAGACTCTGACTATTTCCTCTGTAGCTTTTTGTGTAAATAGGGATATCCATTTCACCTGGTTGCTGTTGTGACCTTTTGGTGCACTACACAAAAATCTTCTTAAAAGGTCCTCTTAAAAGCAGTGACTTTTGTGCTGTTTAACTGGAATGTCAGAATGGAACAGTTGGTTCATTTCGGTGGAACTGCACAAAGGGAGATCTATGTTCCAATCCTCATCATCCATATTGGCACTATAACCTTCCTTTAGGTAAGAATGATATTTAATGCATGTGTTCATCTCTATTTTGGGACTGCCATGAGAAAATAATGCTATTTTTTACTAGTACACTTGTACTCCCTCACTAACAAAACCAATTCTGAAATAAAAGGCCAATCATGTACTTGGTTTCACCAACTGGTGAGGAGAATGAGAAACAGAGCATGAAGAGGAAGAAGAAGAAGAATAAACAGTGCCAAGGCGATCTTGCTGAAGCCAGAGGCCTCAGTCGAGGCCATTCAAGGGCTCCGGCAACGACTACCTTACATGTGAGACGATCCTCCAGGGAGCCCTTCCACTTCTGCTATCTCACTTAATTAATTAGGAGTACTTAAGTACCACTAATTTATTGCTGCCTAATTTTCCTGTCAGAGTTAAACAAATCTTTAGTAGCACCCTATGCTGAATCATGTACGTGTGCATGTTTGTCTATGGAGGTGAATCGTGTGGTGGAGTAGGGAGGGAATATTATTAGTGTCATGACATAATAGTGCTATTGTTTTGCATGTCAATTTATTGCCATTGGTTCAATGAGGCAATGTTTTGCATATTGTCCATCATGAATTGGATGCTACTGTTAGAGTAATATGCTAATGTCTTCCTATCATTTCGCACTAAGCTAATGAAGGTTTCACCTTGTTCCTACTTGTGCAAATAGGGATCGTGTTGTGCCAATCATACATTTTAGTGGAACTACAAAAGACAATACAATGAACTGTATCCTAGCCCGTGCTTTAATTCTGCTGGAAGTTCGTGATAACCTTTCGATATAATCTCAGCACTGGTAAACAAGAGTGATTTCAACCATACATTTGAAGTGCACAAAAATATATACTATTGAGTGATTCCAGTGAGTGCTTTATCATCTCTTATGGGACTACATGAATAAGCTTTTTTCCTCAGGTTGGTACGGGCCTAAGGCCTTCATCCATATTAGTTTGCTGTCATCTCTATTTGTATCATGCTACTGTCATGAGAAACTCCTTTATCTTTGCACGTTAGAGTTTTGCAACCTATGATACATGGCAATGCTTTGAGTGTTGAGCTAATTGGCACTGATTAAATAAACTAATACCTCTCTTTAAGCAAGACTACTATGTTGCTAACTTTACCCATTAAGATAATGAGGGTGCTTCTATTTGTTAGTGTATGTTTCATCAACTAGTCCCACTATTACAGTAATCTCACTCTCTCAATATATGTGCCAACAGGGATGCTCGATTTGGTGGAACTACACAAAAACTTTGGGTGCTTCATTGCCTTGACAACTTCCATCCTTTCCTATCAGTCGCTAATCTGGGCCTGCTTTCTTCCTTTGCTGTCAGTCGCTTCGCTTATCTCGGCTTCCAGTCAAAGGAAAAAGTAATTGATATGCTACCTCACACAGGTTGGCACTAGTCTTTATCCTGATTATTGTGCTTGTCATGTATTGGTAATTTGGTATTGTGCTACTGTTTGTTGATTTTATAAAGGAGTAACTTGGAGCCTGAACTCGCAGGCTAATCATTGCATTGGATGATTTCAGTAGAACTGCACAAAAAGATCAGATGGACACGTACTTATGCTGCTGCTATGTACTCCAAAGTTCACTCAAACAAGCATCAATGTTGACAAGAAGTGCCTATATTCATTCGAGTATCGAACGGCGTCAACCAGTTGTCAAACTCCAAGTATTAGGAGAGTGAACGCTAAAAATATTGCTTGGCGCATAGCCCAGAAAAACACAGTCCAGTCTGTGGTCCCAACTTGTGCCTTTTGGTTATCGACAGATATGGTAGCGAACTGTATGGCATGGAGTCTAAAGATTCTAGACAAGTTGGTTGACGTGTATATTCATCTGGCACTTAATCAATCTGCACGCCAGGGATGCTCCATTTCAGTTGAATTGCACAAAAAATTTGGGTGGTTCATTTTCTCAACCGCCTCCACTTTCGTCTGCAATGTAGAATTTTGGCGAGCTACAGGACCAAGATGAGCCAGTAAACTAGTTGGATGAAAGTAGTGGCCAAGTTGCTCAAACCTCCCTCGGCACAAGGCCACTATTTGAGGATAAACCTACAAGTAAAGTTCAAATTGTCTGTGTTGCCTCTTATGTACTCAAAAGTTTACTCGTACAAGCATTAATTTTAGCAAGAAGTACCTCCGACTAAACACCATTTACCAGTCTGCAATGTAGAATTTTGGCGAGCTACATGACCAAGATGAGCCAGTAAACTAGTTGTATGAAAGTAGTGGCCAAGTTGCTCAAACCTCCCTCGGCACGAGGCCACTATTTGAGGATAAATATACAATCAAAGTCCAGATTGTCTGTGCTGCCTCTTATATACTCGAAAGTTTACTCGTACAAGCATTAGTTTTAGTAAGAAGTACCTACGACTGAACACCATTTACCAGTCTGTACCCTAGGTAATTAAAGTTCGTCCTTGGATCATATTGGCTGTGATATCAATCATTTGGATGCATAAACATACTGAACATATGTATATCTGAATCTTTTTGTGAATTATCTATGAATATTGTTGTGTGATCTATCAATCATTTAGATCCATAGACATGCTAAACTTGTGTATATATGAATCTTTTGAGCTGTTGATAGTGAATGTTAGCTATGAATATGAACGTGTCATGTGAACCTGAGTTTGATACAAATGTTTACCTTTTCTGTTGTGCTTGGGTTTGAACTTGTTAGTATGCCTACTGTGGGGTATGTGACGTGTGGGTGTCAACGGCACACCTTCTTCCCGAGAAGAATTTCACCTTCTTTGTTAGGGTAGCAACGGCGCATCAGCTCTTTTTAATCTTTTTGCTCTGTCTTGCCCCCTCCCCCGCTCAACCCCTGCCGTAATGTTTTCGGCCTCAAAACAAACATAGTATTGCATTGTTTTTGGGGCTTGATGAAAAATCAAGTGCTGGTTTCTTTAGGTTGGCCCGCCCAGCAAATGGGTTGCTGGTCCACCATGGACTGGGAGGCTAAAAATATAGGTTGTATGGTGCAGAGGCAAGTAAAAAAAATGCCATCGAGAGCCATCCACTGAAGAAAAAATATTGCTCCTGACGTGCTTCTTCAGTCGTGCCACCGGCCCCCTCCATAATCCAGTTTGCTCAGGGATCTGATATCACTTTTTCCAGAGGGCGAACAAGTATTAGCTAGGCCTAGGTTTTGTATTTCAACATGCGTAGCCCACGACATACAGTGACAGTGGTTTCAACTTATTTTTTGAGGTCCATACCGGCCTATGGGCGTTTTCTTAAAGATCGGCAACCCAATGTATTTTTTTAACCACATTTTTTATATTTATATTATTACTATTATCGTATATTTTATAGAGACTTATATATACACTAGCAAACAGGCCCGTGCGTTGCAACGGTAGAGAAAGTTGGCGTGCTTCATTAGGAATAAAATGCCAATTATCGTTAATTAGGTTGAACGGATAGAGGAATAGTTGTATAATGACAAAAATAATAGATCAACTAACGATAGAATTCTTTGGGGCGATAGCTAATTTTTTTAACATAACACAGTAAAATCGAATTCGTTCACATACACGAACATACACTTACCACGCACGCACATCCTATCCATATGGACACTCTAAGAAATTGAGCCCGGATAACATCTTAAGATTTTTTGAAGTCACCTGAGGCTCCTCATAGTCGGTCTCCCCTCACTGAATAAACATCACGGAAAGCGTGAAATAAATTCAGGAATCATGCAAGCACCAATATCGAGTATAGGAATTGAACCCTGGTAGGCTGGGAATACTGTCCACCTAACCGTTCAATCACAGGTTGGTTCGCATGCTAGTTCTAAACTTGCGATGTGAATCCTAGTCAACTAATTGGGTGAACAACTTTATTTTAGATTACCACATTGATAATAAAAATGGTGTACATACAATGCTTATTTTAAGATACCTACATTAGACAATAAAAATGTGGCAAATCTAGCAATGTCCGCATAGTTGGGAGAACAAATATTGTGTACGCTAACACACCCGCTGGTCTTGGGGATTTTCTTTACATTAATTAAAATCAGAAAAACAATTATGGGTTGATAAAAATTATGAGAATCCCCGTCTGCTGGACTGCGCGCCTCCTCCTCTTGCAGCCGCCAGGACATTATAAAAACATCCCGCGTGTTATTAACTTATAAAAGTAAATGTTTAACAGAAGTTGGCAAGGAAAATCCTGGTTGTTTTTGACTCACAGGCAAGGAAAATCCTGGTGATTGCGTACAAAAGCTTGCGAAGATTTTAAGGACGAATGTAATAATAACGCACTCATTTTTATTTTGAGCAATAACTCACTAATTTGTTAATTATCTATATAAAAGATGTGCCTCTCCGGTTTATTTTTGATATTAATTGCTCCTTCTAACATAACATTATATATATAACGAGCCCAGATAATTCGTGTATTTGAAGGAAGTGCAAATGGGCTGGGATTTCTTAGATAATATAAATGGGCCGCATTGACGCAAAATTATTTGTTCACACAGCCCAGCAAATGGACTGTACATTCTAGAAAACATGGGTTAAATATATGCCACATTTTTGTAGGCTTACATGTGGGCCAATAGGTCGAAGCCTACGCAGGGCGTTGTCAACTTGGTCGGCATGCACCTTCAATCTCTCGTCTTCTTCCTCCAGTGTCGCCGGGACCACCTGGTCCGGCCTCCGGCGGCTAGCGGCTCTGCTTAGCACGCATCGCTGCGAAGCGCTACCCCACCGCCGGCCAGGCTATCCCTCCACCCCTCCACACCTCCTGTTATTCTCCACCGACTGCAGCCCCACGCCGCACCAGAACCAGTTATAACTCTTCTCCTCCACTCAATCAGCGACTCCATTGCCGCGTCTTCCCATCTCCGAGTCGTTCCCGTCCGGGGCCTCGCCGTCATCCACCGCCTCGCTGCGCTCGGTGCGGTGTGGTCAACAAACGAGAGTCATCGGAAGAGGACTGTACGTGGAGAGCCTGACGGTTGGGACCCACGAGGTCCATGGTCGCACGCAAGGAAAGTTCCTCCTTATTAAGCTAAAAACTGTTTCCTCCACCTGACAGCTGAGACCCACTGGCTGTATCTTCGCACGGAAGGAAGTGCCTCCTTATTATGAGAAAAAAATCATTCCTCCCGTTGACAGCTAGGACCCGTCAGATTTGGTGGCTGACTTGTGGGCCTACTAGGCGGACGTGTACGTAGGGCTTTGTCAACTTAATCAACAAATGATTCTAGCAGCTGGACCGCTGGATGTTAATCCAATAGCCGCGCTCCTTCTTCAACCTCTGTTCTTGCTCCTGTCTCCCATGGGCGGCACCGTGGCTGTGCTGCCGTGCACCTGAACTACTCAAGTTTCCCACTCCTCTCCATCTACGACTCCACTGCCCCGTCTTCCCCATCTCCGGGTCGTTCCAGTATGGGGCCTCGCCGTCGTCCATCGGCCTTTGGTGCGCTCGGCACGGTGTGGTCATCATGGTCAACAACCAAGAGTCATCGTAAGATGACTGTACGAGAGAGGCTGACAGTGGGGACGCATCACGCCCATGGACGCATGCATGCAACGGAACGCGGCGTGGTCAACGTGGTCAAGGAACGACTTCCATCGGAAGTGTACTGTACGTGGAGAGGCTGACAGCTGGGTCCATAGCCACAGCAAGGAAGTGCCTCCTTATTACGCGGAAAATAATGATTCCTCCACCTAACAGCAGGGACCCACCGGATGGGCCACCGTATTTTGCGAAAAAACGTTTCCCCCCTGACTGCTGGGACCCACCGGACGGGTCACCGTATTTCGCGAAAAAACGTTCCCCCTGCTGTCAGCTCGGACCCATCGGAAGTGCCTCCTTATTACGCAGAAAAACATGAATACCCCGCTGCTAGCTGGGACCCACCTTGGTGGGAGGCTAACTTGTGGGCCTACTAAGTTGACGGGGACGGACGGCTTTGTCAACTTAGTCAATATGAATGATTCTAGCTCCAGTGACCGTACGATGTCCATCCAACGGCCGTAGTGTTTCTTCAACCTCTGGTCTTCTTGCTCCAGCCGCCCAAACCAGCGCCTGTCGTGCTGCGTGCTCCTGCCTCCCATGGCCGGCTGTGATGCCGTGGAGGCCTCACCGCCCCCTACTACTTCCACCACTGGCCAAGCCATCCCTCTACTCACCCACACCCACTGTTATTCTACGGCGATGGCAGCCTCACACCGCAGCCGAATCAGTGAACCCTCATACTCCTCTCCGCGCGGGCTTCCACTGCCGCGTCTTCCCCGCCTCCGCGTCGTCCCCTTCCTAGGCCTCGCCGTCGTCCACCGCCCTGGTGCTCTCGGCGCGGCGTGGTCAACATGGTCAAGGAACGGCTTCCATCAGACGTGGACTATACGTGGAGAGGCTGACAGCTGGGTCCACGGCCAGAGCAAGGAAGTGCCTCCTTATTACGCGCAAAATAATTATTCCTCCACCTGACAGCGGGGACCCACCGGACGGGCCACCGTATTTCGCGAAAAAAACATTTCCCCCTGACTGCTGGGACCCACCAGCTACATCTTCGCACGCAAGGAAGTGCGTCCGGGAAAAAAATGATTCGCCCCCCTGACTGCTGGGACCCACCAGCTACATCTTCGCACACAAGGAAGTGCCTGACAGTCGGGACCCACCTGGACGAAGCGTACATAGCATTGTCATTCTAGTCGCGAACGTGTATGTACATACTGGTCGATGTAGAGGCGCGCACGTAGCATGTACACGTACGTACAACGGCCAGTGTGCAAGAAAGAAAATACAGCCATGTACGTACATACGGGCAGGGTTTCGAACGCCTACTCGTGCATACGTACGGCCAGGGCTCGTGTACATGGACGGGTCGGAACGGAGAAACTGCGTCATCGTCGTGTTCATGGGGAGCAAACCGGCTGGGTCAGAACGGAATGCGTCGTCGTGTTCATCGGGAGGGCTTGGATGGAACAACCGATGGAAACGAGGCCTGGCGTACCGCAGAATGGAGGAAACGGCCTTGTGTTCGACCGACCACGTTCGAAATGGGATCCTGTTCATCGGGAGGGGTCTGGCGTACCGCAAAACGGAGGAAACGGACCTCCTACGGTCGAAACGGGGGTCCTGTTGATCGGGAGGGGTGTGACGTACCGCAAAATGGAGGAAACGTACTTGTGTTGGAGTGCTACAGTCGAAACGGGGGTCATGTTCATCGGGAGGGGTGTGGCGTACCGCAAAATGGGACTCCACGGGTTACTGTTCATCTCCACCGTCGACCCCCTCCAGCCTCCACGGGCTACTATTCATCCACCGTCGACCTCCTCTAGCCTCGACCTGCGACTGTTCATCCACGAGCTCTTGTTCATCCAGCCTCCACCGCGCGCTACTCCACCGGCTACTGTTCAACCAGCCCTCTCCACAGGCTCCTGTTCAACCACCCCTCCACGAGCTACTATTCATCCAGCCCCCACCGTCTACTATTCATCGAGCCCTCCACGGGGTGGTCCTGTTCATCCAGCCCTCCATGGGGTCCTGTTCATCCAGCTCCAACCGGCTCGATCGATCGGGGTCCTGTTCGTCCAGAAGCAACACCACGGGGTCCTGTTCATCCGCCCCCACCGGGAACTGTTCAACCAAACCCCCTAGCAACGCTCACTGTTCATCCAGAGGCAACACCACGGGGTCCTGTTCATCCACCCCCACCGGGAACTGTTCATCCAACCCCCCAGCAACGCTCACTGTTCATCCAGAGGCAGCATCGATCGACTTTAGTTAGCAGCAGTAGCGAAGGAATCGCTCGATCGGGTTCAGTCAACAGCCATCGATCGATCGCTCGGGTTCAGTAACGCGTAGCCTGCAGCGCAATCGCTCGGGTTCAGTTAGAGCCCAACGCCTCACTCGGGTTCAGTTAGAGCCCAATGCCTTGCACCCATGCGCGTGCATGCACGAGAGAAACATGCATCGCTCAGCCCCGACCACCCACCATAACCGGGAACACCCTGATATTTTCCTCGCCCTCGCTTCTACCATGGATTTTTCTGTCATGGACGGCCCAAAGAATATCATGCAGCTGCATCGCCGGCCCGCCCAGGATGAAAAGCCCATTTTCTGTCATGATTTTTTTTCATAGAAGTAGGACCCCACCATATCTATGATGATACCGTGTTTTGTCACAATTATTGTCATAGAAGTGTCATAAGTATGACAGGAAATTTTTTCGTTCGACCCAAAATGTCATGGATGTGTCTTTTTTTTTTGTAGTGCTTCCCCATGACCTGCGTTAAACGCGCGATGTGGAGGGTCGTGCGTGACGTGGGGGTCATGCGTGGGGCGGTTTCCGCACGCATGCGTCACATCATAGTAAAGAGGCGGCTCGCACCTTCCCCGTAAAAAGGAACAAACGTGGGTGCGCTGCTCATTTACCCTCTGTGTCTTCTCCAATCTCAGAACCGCCATTCCTTCCTTCTTCCTTCTCAAGCCCCTACTCTTGCACAGCGTCGCTGCGTTTTCTCTGCCCTTTCCCTTCCACCTTTCGCAACCGCCATGGCACCCAAGACTAGCAAGGGCAAGGGAGCGACCAAGGACGCCGGAGGGGCGGAGCCGCTGGAGCATGAGTCGGCGGCGTGGCGGATGCAACTCGCCTACTTTCCCTCGACGGTCGACGCGGCCCACCTCCAAGACAACTTCAAACCGCTGTGTGGGTCAAGACGGGGGGAGAAACGATGGGGCACCCTGCCACGCATGTCATCCCCGCCAACTACGGCGAAGCCACACCGAATCGGTATCCGTTCTTCATCGATTACTTTTCCTGCGGCCTCTGCCCCCATTCTCCAATTTCTTCAATGACATCATGCATACCTTCGGCTTCCACCTCCTGGATTTCACCCCAAATGCCGTGGCGTGCATGGCTCTTTTCGCCCATCTCTGTGAGGGCTTCGCCGGAGTGCATCCCAACACGGCGCTCTTCCGCCACTACTTCTTCCCTCGGATCCAAAAGGGAGGCGCCATCTTCGGTTGTGTCGCCTGGATCCCAAGGTCCAAGGGGATATACCCAGAGGGCGCTCAGAAGGAGAGGTGGGAGGAGTGGCAGGGCCAGTGGTGCTGGATTGAGGAGGAGGATCCACAAGAATTCTGCCGGGTTCGCCAGGCGACACCGGTTCGCAGAAACGACTGGAGCAATGTCGATGCCGACGATGCGATGCTCACGGTCGCCACCACTAGGATTCTTCGCCTCACCGAGGTCGGACTCACCCTTGAGATGATCGGGGAGGATTTCATCCGCTGCCGAATCGCTCCGCTGCATAACAAGGGGAGGCCGGCCTGGTTCTTCACAAATGCGGCCGATATCATGAGGCTTCGCCCCGGCCTCGACCACAACCTCACGGTGATGGGGCATGCCCACTTCTGCTAGCGGATCTTCCAGCTTGACGTGAATTGCGACGGCAAGGCCGAGAGGTCCGGCAAGGCCGCGAAGGCCGGCAAGGTCGCCAAGGGGCCCTTGTTTGGGTTGCCGACGGGGGTGGTCCCGCTGAGCAATAACTTGCGCCAAAACGACATCATCTCCATGATGCCGGAGTTCAATGCGCACAGCCTCGTCCAAAATTGGGCCGAGCCGCCAGAGGATCAAGTACATGAGTTCTTTGACACCCTAGAGGAGAAGTACATCCGCGACGAGCCGCGACTCGTCCAGGACACCACCCAGGCGGAGCTGGACTACATCGCCGCCAGGGTGGCGGAGGCGGAGCTTGCCGAGGCGGCCGGCAGCACCGGCGGCGTGGAGGACAAAGCCGTGGAGGCCGCAGAGGAGAGGGAGCTCGTCCAATGGGCAGAGTCCGCTGGGGAGGCCAGCAGCACCGACACCGGGGCCCCTCTTATTGAAGACGTGGTCGGTGAGTCGTCGTCGGAGGAGGCTGAGGCCGTTGACCCTCCAGCCATGGGGAGAGGGCGAGTCCTGCGGCGGGCCAGCTCTAGTGAGCCGGTTCGGCCCGGCAGGGCCGTGCAACGCCGACATGCCTAGGAGGCATCCGTGCACCAAACAAGGGCCGCGGCGGCGAAGAAATTGGTGAAGGCCGCGGTGGCGAAGAAGAAAGAATCTTCCTCTTCTTCATCTAAGCGCGCTCAGACTCGACCTTCTTCCCCACCTCCGGCAGACGTTGATGCAGAGGTCGTCTTTGACTTCGGGTCCCTCAGCCTCAGGAGGAAGAGGAAGGCAGCGGAGGAGGAGGTGGAGGAGGAGGAGTAAGCTTCTTGTTCCCTCCCTCTTTTTGTCATCTCTGTCTCCTCAAACCGTGCCGCTTATCTTGGTTTATGTTCATTTTTGTAGGGATGTGGAGACGCTTGCCCAGAGGGTGAAGAGGGCCAGGTCCTCGGCGGGCGGCCAGCCCTCGGCGGGCACCTCGAGGGCGCCACTGGTGGTGGTGAGTAGCCCGGACAGCAGCCCCCGGAGCAGCCCCAGCGTAAGTTCGCCACTTGCCCTCGTCGACGTGTGTGTTGGGGGGTGTGATTTACTGGCGCTGACCTTGCCGAGATCGTAGGAGGAGAGCGGCAGCAGGAGGAGCCACTGAGGGCCACCCCCCACGCGCCGCCCCCATCGACCACATCGCCCCGAGAGGCATCCCCGGCAAGGGCGTCAAGCACCAAGCCCATGCACATGTAGGAGGAGGAGGAGAACTTGGGCGCCGGCGGCTCCACCCCGGCGCCAAATGTTGGCGAGAAAGGGGCTACTTCTTCCCAGCCCGGCACGGGTACATCATTCGCCTCTCATCCCTGCCCTTTCTTCTTCTTTCTGAATCTTGGTCTAGGCTTTGGTTCATCCCCTTCTCGATATCCAGATCCTCCATCGGCGGGCCAGGAGGACATAGACACCGTCATCGAGGATGTCGCCAAGGCTGCCGAGACGTTGGCCGAGAAGATCGCCGCCGAGGAGGCCGCCAAGAGCACTGCTGAGGACGCCACCAAGGGGTCTGCCAGGGAGCTAGGCAAGGCTACTGCTGAGGAGGCCGGCAAGGGACCTGCCGTGGAGGCCGGCAAGTCCGCTGCCGAGGAGGAGGTGGTTGATTAACAGCCTTCCTCCTCCGCTGCCTCTGGCTCCAGCAGGTATCTGAAGGTGAGTGACAACCTTTTCATCCACCTTCCAGGGGCGTCGAGCTCCAGGGCGCCCATCGAGCGAGAGGTGTTCGACGAGGAGGTGCTTGCCATCTCCAGGCTTGAGGTTGTCGACGAGCCAAGTGCCGGTGTTGACGGTTCTCAGGAGGAGCGGCTTCTCCAGGCCATGGGCGCCAGCTTTCGGAAGCTCCAGGCGCTCCACCACGCCCGCCTGGACAAGGCCAAGTCCAGGATGGCAATGGTGGACAAGGCAGAGGCGGGCCTCAAGGGACGCGTCGCCGAGGCGCAAACTTGGTTCCGCCAAGCTTGTGAGGAGCTGAAGGCCACCCAGGGCGAGCTGGCCAAGCGCGACGTGGAGCTCACCATGAAGCGGGCCGACATTGAGAAGGCCCATGAGACAGCAAAGAACCTGGCCGCCGAAGCCGAGGCCGCTCGAGCCCAACACCAGGCCGCGCTGAACTCCCAGGAGGAGGACCTTGCCGCACGTGAGGTGAAGCTTGCCGCAACGCTCCACGGCAAGGATGAGGAGGTGGACAAACTCATCGTGCAGCGGACCCAGGAGCTGGAGCAGAGGCACGGAGAGGCACTCAATGCCCAGGCTCTGGTTCACGCCGACAAAGTGAAGGAGCTAGAGGTGTAGCGGGACGGGCTGAAAGATTAGGTCCTGAATCTGTCCAAGGAGGACACGCTCAATGGTTCCCTAGTTGAGGCGCAGGGCGTAGTCCTCGACAAGGTCGGGTAGCTTTCCGAGGCCACCAACTCCATCAAAGACCTCAAGCTGAAGCTGGAGGGTCTCGAGGGGATGCTCTCAGAGGCCAAAGCCCGGGAGGAGACCCTGGCCAAGGATCTCGAGGCTGATAGGCAACTGTGGGAGAACGGAGCCACCAACCACATGGAGTTTGTGGAAGGCGAGAACCGCTGGATCGGCTGCCTCGAAGACGTCGCCGCTAGGATCACCGCGAAGCTGGCTGCTGATACGTCTCCAACGTATCTATAATTTTTGATTGCTCCATGCTATATTATCTACTGTTTTGGACATTATTGGGATTTATTATCCACTTTTATATTATTTTTGGGACTAACCTATTAACCGGAGGCCCAACCCAGAATTGTTGTTTTTTTTTGCCTATTTTAGGGTTTCAAAGAAAAGGAATATCAAACGGAGTCCAAACGGAATGAAACCTTCGGGAACGTGATTTTGTCACCGAACATGATCCAGGAGACTTGGACCCTACGTCAAGAAACAAAGGAGGAGGCCACAAGGTAGGGGGCGCGCCTACCCCCCCCCCAGGCGCGCCCTCCACCCTCTTGGGCCCCCTGTTGCTCCACCGACGTACTCCTTCCTCCTATATATACCTACGTACCCCCAAATGATCAGATACAGAGCCAAAACCCTAATTCCACCGCTGTAACTTTCTGTATCCACGAGATCCCATCTTGGGGCCTGTTCCAGTCCACTATTGTTTGGGCCATAGCCTTTTTAGAGCCCAAATATTATTTGATCCAATAGAACATCCAAACCTTTTCATTCACAGGTTTCAAATTTACACATTTCAACAGCAAACAGTCAAACATTCTCTCAATTAAATGATCAAATCCAAAAATCTATCAACGAAACTCACAATAGCACATGTACAATAGCACATACTGCACGATCCAACAAGTGTACATACAATCAAAAAACAAATACACATGAACCAAAACTTGGTGGCAACATCAACTAAAACTTGGTGCACATATCCAGGCTTCTTCTGATCTTCGGTAAGAGTAGCAGCCACCTCGACGACATTAGATCCTGATCTACATAAATTAGTAGTGAGATAGAGTGAAAGTTGAATGATTGCCAATAAAATACATGGGTAGAAGATGGACGACATTATATAGAAGAGTAGAGATCCGTGTCCCTTGGAAGCACATCAAATGTAAAAAATCTGGACTGGTTAAATAATAATTGTATCCTTCTCTACAAGCACATATGAGTACTTAATAAGTACTAATCCTATCATGTATGGCAGGCTTGCAAGATGGAGATGCATACATGACTAAACACTAACATATTATGGTATGACCAGGGTGAGAAAATCGACAAATCGATCGACCCAACATTGAAATGGGACATGATATCCTAAAACAGCAAGAAACGGGAAAAGTAGGCTCATATATCAGGACCACTAAAACCAAGCACATCACAACCATGGTTGAGGAAATAATCAACATCTGCATTTTACCACAGTACACTTACCAGAAAACTGTCATCAGTACAGAGATCATTAGCTACCACCGCATGAAGCATCCATACATCAAACTGATTTTTCTGTTGTTGGTTCAAACACTACACGTCAACTAGAAATTTGTAAGTACATGAGACAATGGCTTAACAGAAGAAAATTGTGACTTCTTTGGCTATTTGTTTCAACAGCAGTACAAACCTCACCTTTGTTACACCCCCAACAGCATTAAATAATGCCTGATAATCTGCACGTACAGAAGATTCATACACAGTCGCATGAACAACATTCAACATGTTATCTAACAGAGAAGAGAAAAGTCAAACAGATCTCAATCATTTTGCCGTATTAACATATGCACATCAAGTAAGAGTGGTGCTCTGTTTTTACCACAGCAGCACAAGCGAGACAATGTCCGATTCGCCCTACTCCTCCACAAGATTCGCCCTACGTTTCAAAGCACACTGCATGGGAACAAAGACACTTATGAACAAAGATTTGCCTCAAATTTCAACAGAACACTACTGTGCTAGCTAAGCTAGTCAATGCACAAACATATAAGCATGTAGAAATAGTAGTACTAGTCATATACATGAGACATCATGCAACAAGATCTAAAATAAATAATTCTAGGCTAGAAGAAAAATATATAATACCAAATACCAACTAAACAGTACAGGATGCTAGTAGCAGAACAAACAGTACTATATCTGCCAAATGCACATGCCAATTAAGCATGTTCTCCAATATTATGCAATCTCAGATGCAAACAGGTAACAACACCTATTTTTCTTGTCATAAGAAGAGGCTAGGGCCCTTTTCTGTTGGGTGATGGTGCCGATGGGGCAATGGTAGGCACGCCTATATTTACAAGAACAACAATTGGGCATTTTGTATGAGTAAGGATATCCTGTACTTACCTGAATTAACAAACTACGCACACCCTAAAAAGTGACAACAAAGGTACGCATGGGCATTCATCACCATAGCAATAGTTCAAGGATAAAAGCATAGATGATATATTTTTTAAGATGCACAAACCCAGACAGAACAATTTCTTACTAGACTATCAACATATATACAGGTATGTTTTTACAACAAAAATGTCAAGTTTTTATGGATCAATAAGAAGAAGATGGTCAATCAAACATTTCCAGGGATGGTATGAATTTCCAAAGGGGAGGACGAGCAACCAAATATTTATATTTCAGCGCCATACAATCAACTGGGTCAAAGAAGAAAAGAAAAATCGTCTAGTGAAGACAATAGGCTATTCAAGAAAAAAAATTGGACCTGATTTTGCCCTGTCCATGGTGTTCCACACCAATCGAGAATTCGACCACCGACCTCGGTGCATAACAGAATCATGATGTCCATTTGCATCCAGGGCTGAATTTGACCACGAAAATTGGCTATTAAGTAGTATACTCATGTGGTGAATTTTATGGAATACTTAATCTATACTCTGCATCTACCAAAAGCCAAACAATCCAAAGGCATCTAACTGAAAAAGGCAAAATAATGGTGCTTCTGCTGTAGTGAATTGAAACCCAAAGCACCCCCAAACCGTAGCAAACTAAACTAGCTAGCTCTAGGGTCACCATTATTGAAGTTGATGCTTCAGTAGCCCACCGGCATGGTTGTTCGGGTTGTCAAGGAAGAAGATGAGCATTACTACATAATCATCATGAAACAACATTGATTGAGTAAATCATAAAGCAGAATGACAAAGCCATAATTAATCTAAATCGACTCAGAATCAGATAGCATATGATGAGAATGTTTACATCTTTTACTAAAGCTTTCCGTAGTTGGTATTGATACATGTGCATTATCTTACAACAAAGAACTGCAATGTGAAATTCAAAGAAGAAAAAGTCATTTTCTTTGCACGAAAAAATCATTTTCCATTTTTTGAGTGCCCAAAATGAGCTTTTTGTGAAGGACCTACCAAATATTTGTTGCAAAATTGTATCAAATCAATTTTCTAAAATACTAGGACATATTTAATGCACAATTGACAGAATGGTTGGGTGTCAAAAGTTTTGATCCACCTCTTCTGAAAAAGATAAATTTCTGCCGATTCAGCCGGAAGCGGGTCAAATTTGAACTGCAGCTGCCTCATAGTTTGCTCTTTATTTTTTCCAAAAATTATTTATAGGTACATAAGTATCTATTTAATCAGAGAAACTTCAAAAGTTTTCCAAGATTCAACCTCTAGCTAGGAACGGTCAAGCCCGCCATTTTGACCGCATTTGAAACGGGCATAGAAAATTAAAAAAATCAAAAAATTGGAAAACCTTCGAATTGTGTCATTAAATGTGACCAAGTTACCAGGAAAAAAATTAAACTTGTAATACAAAAATTATTTTAAAAAGTGTTCTCAGAAATGAGCTATCATGCGTGAAGATTCATGGCTTTCAAGCCAAATGATCAATCTTATGGCCACATTCATGGCATAGTTTGTTCAAATGATCTCATATTGTGCACAAGGGTGCATCTTGGAATGAAAAACAATGTTGCCTAAGGAAGTTTTCATTTTCTTTGCATGAAAAAATCATTTTCCATTTTTTGAGTGCCCAAAATGAGCTTTTTTTGTGAAGGACCTACCAAATATTTGTTGCAAAAGTGGACCTAATCAATTTTATAAAATACTTGGACATATTTAATGCACAATTGACCGAATGGTTGGGTGTCAAAAGTTTTGATCCACCTCTTGTGAAAAAAACAATTTTTTGACGATTCAACAGGAAGCGGGTCAAATTTGAACTGCAGCTGCCTCATAGTTTGCTCTTTATTTTTTTCCAAAAAATATTTCTAGCTACATAAGTATTTATTTAATCAGAGAAACATCAAAAGTTTTCCAAGATTCAACCACTAGCTAGGAACGGTCAGGCACGTCGTTTTGACCGCATTTTGAAACAGGCATAAAAAATTCAAAAAAATCAAAAAATTGGAAAACCTTCGCATTGTGTCATTATATGTGACCAATTTACTAGGAAAATAATAAACTTGTAATACAAAAATTATTTTTAAAAAGTGTTCTCAGAAATGAGCTATCATGCGTGAAGATTCATGGCTTTCAAGCCAAATGATCAATCTTATGGCCACATTCATAGCATAGTTTGTTCAAATGACCTCATATTGTGCACTAGGGTTCATATTGGAATTCCAAACAATGTTGCCTAAGGGAGTTTTCATTTTCTTTGCACGGAAAATTCATTTTCCATTTTTTGAGTGCCTGAAATGAGTTTTTTTGTGAAGGACCTACCATATATTTGTTGCAAAAGTGGACCTAATCAATTTTATAAAATACTAGGCCATATTTAATGCACAATTGACAAAATGGTTGGGTTTCAAAAGTTTTGATCCACCTCTGGTGAAAAAGAAAAATTTCCGCTGATTCAGTAGGAAGCGAGTCAAATTTGAACTGCAGCTACCTTATTGTTTGCTCTTTATTTTTCCAAAAAATCATTTCTAGTTACATAAGTACCTATTTAAGCATAAATACATGGTTTTGGTGGCGATATGTCGAGTTTTGGATGGTGGCCCAGGGCCCTAACTCAAAAGCGCGTAAACTCGCATGCCCGCCGCGTGGTCACCGTATGACCTTGGTGTTGACATGCGTTCTGGGCGGCCTAGGCATGTCTGGTAGGTTGGGCACTCCCCAGGTAAGTGCTAGGAAGAAAATTACAATAGAAGAATCTCACGAGGAGACTGACCTATGCTCAAAGATGAATTAGCAGCCAAGTGTTTGATTAGTGGTACAGGAAATGCACATGGCCAATGGGCGTAAGTTTTATCTGAGGATGATCATCTACTAAGAGGAATGTCTTCACAAAATTTCAGCTCAAAAGGAGCATCCTAGGTGGTACTTGCTTTGAAAAGTACCACACTAGACAAAAATATGAGTGTTGAAGCAGGGCTCGAAATAATGAATGGATTGAGCTGAAATTTGGTGGACGATGGTTATTTGGGCATAGGAAAGCACTGTAGAAAATTGATACCATTTGGACATGCCAAAATGGTACTTCCTTCACAATGCTCTTCTCTGGACAGAAACTTGGGAAAATTACCAGAGAAATTGGATGAATGAAATGAGCTCAAATTTGGTGTAGGTAAGTTACATAGATATGGTCATGCGCTTGTAAATTTTTAGATCATTTGGGTAAGCCTAGCTAGTACTTACTTCACAAAGCTTCTCTCGAGGTAGAAAGTTTGGAAATTTCCTGAGAAAGATTTACCAGGAAAATGGAGCTGAGTATTATCATGTGGCGATAATTTGGGTATGGAAGAGTGCCCAAAAAGTTTGAGAGTAATAATAGGGGTCGAGATAACCCTTGCGTTGCAACGTGCCAATCTGGCCATAAAATACAAATTTAACCTGGGCTCACATAGATGATTTTAATGAGCTGCAATTTCGAGGAGGGTGATAATTTGGGCATATGAAGGAACCGTATAAATTTCATGTCATTTGGATATATAAAAAAGGTACTTCCTTCATAATGCTTCTAGGTGGACAAAAACTTTGGAAATTTGCCGAGGAAGATTTGCTAGGAAAATGGAGCTAATTTTTGTCATGAGGCAATGATTTGGATAGGAAAAAGTGCCCAAAAATTTCGAGGGCCATCAAAAATATATAAATAGCACTTCCTTCATGAAGTGTTGTTGTGAACAAAATAGGAAAATGAATATTGTTGAATTATTTTTGAACTAGGCAAGGAAGGATTTTTACATATTTGATGAAGATATGACCCAAAGAATTTATGAGTTTTTTTTGGGAATTTTGGGCATGACATAAATATAGGTTGCTTCACAACCTAGGGCAAAAATTGACACATGGACATGAAACATAGGCAAAACTGATGAGGTGGCGCCAAGTCATACCAATCCACCACAATTTACAAGGTTATGACCATCTATATTGGTCATGATCAGCTAGAAATAAGGCAGCGGACTAGTGTTGTCTGCTTTATGACCATTTCATGTGAGGAAATTACGACCTTTCTGACCAAAATGGTCGATATAGTTTAGGGTTTGGAGCCCCCCGAATAGCTTTTGACCAATTGGTCTCAAATGGTCATAGATCTATGACAAATTCTTCCAGGGTCACTGACAGAAGGTCACTAGTTGACATATTTCTTGTAGTGTATGAACAATATTTCAATCTTCTCTGAATTCCTTTATGTATGATTAGTTATCTTTGCAAGTCTCTTCGAATTATCAGTTTGGTTTGGCCTACTAGATTGATCTTTCTTGCAATGGGAGAAGTGCTTAGCTTTGGGTTCAATCTTGCGGTGTCCTTTCCCAGTGACAGTAGGGGCAGGAAGGCACATATTGTATTGTTTCCATTGAGGATAACAAGATGTTTTTTTATCATATTGCATGAATTTATCCCTCTACATCATGTCATCTTGCTTAAGGCGTTACTCTGTTTTCATGAACTTAATACTCTAGATGCATGCTGGATAGCGGTCGATGAGTGGAGTAATAGTAGTAGATGCAGGCAGGAGTCGGTCTACTTGTTTCGGACGTGATGCCTATATACATGATCATACCTAGATATTCTCATAACTATGCTCAATTCTGTCAATTGCTCAACAGTAATTCGTTCACCCACCGTAAAATACTTATGCTCTTGAGAGAAGCCACTACTGAACCCTATGGCCCCCGGGTCTATCTTCATCATATTAATCTTCTAATACTTAGTTATTTCCTTTGCTTTTATCACTTTGCATCTCTATCATAAAAACACCAAAAATATTATCTTATCATGTCTATCAGATCTCACTCTCATAAGTGACTGTGAAGGGATTGACAACCCCTTATCGCGTTGGTTGCGAGGAGTTATTTGCTTTGTGCAGGTACGAGGGACTCGCGCGTAGCCTCCTACTGGATTGATACCTTGGTTCTCAAAAACTGAGGGAAATACTTACGCTACTTTGCCGCATCATCCTTTCCTCTTCAACGAAATCCAACGCATTGCTCAAGAGGTAGCAAAAAGGATTTCTGGCGCCGTTGCTGGGGAGGTTCGTGCAAGTCAAGATTTGACTCCCGACGACGAGCCATTTCTGGCGCCGTTGCCGGGGAGTCTACGCAAAAGTCAACATAGCAAGTACCCATCACAATCCTTATCTCCCGCATTACATTATTTGCCATTTGCCTCTTGTTTTCCTCTCCCCCACATCACCCTTGCTGTTTTATTCGCCCTCTCTCTCTATCCTCCCTCTCTTTCTCTACTTCGCCTATTTTCCGTTTGCTTGTCGCTATGGCTGTCGGCGTTCTGGGAACGGGGGTCCCCAGACTTGCGTGCCTGCGGCCTGCGGCGTGGCTCAAAGGGGGGCCCAGCACGGCCCATCTTCATCAACACAGACCCAAGACCCTCGCGAGGGGCCAAGCCTCGCGGGGCGGACGACACGGAGCTTCCTCAGGCACGGCCTCATTAGGCTGGCTCGCGAGGAGGCGGAGAGATCAAGGCGGGGTACCTCATGAGGTGCCCATGACGCAAGCCATGACGACCAAGGGCGCCAGGCGGGTGCCAGCCCGCGCAGTGTCCTCCTTTCCTCTTTGGTGCAAAGGGGGCAAGCGCAGCCGCGGAGTACCGAGGCATCGGGCAAAGGTTGCCATTTCGCTGCAACAAGACCAAGACCAGGAAGACTGCAAGAAGGAGGTCATCGTGGAGCCGAGGACGGCGTCACCACCAGAGCTTTGTGCAGGCGAAGACTACTTTTGTCAGGGTAGCTAGTACTAGTTGTCCCCCTTCAAATTAGCCCGCCATTGTTGGCTCCCTTCCCGCTCGATATTTGGGAAGAGGACCAGGGCCTCTATAAATAGGACCAGCCACCCACATAGCAAAAGGGGTTCGAGGGTTCGAAAGAGGAGGTTCTTTAGAGAGAGAGAGAGAGAAGGGTGGCTGAACTCCTCCCAGCAGTTCATCACCCCAACCAAGAACAGACCCTCGCGAGGCTGTTCTTCCTTGTATCATTCATCATCATCAGCCCAAGAGGCAATCCACCACGCCACACACTGGAGTAGGGTATTACACCAAAACGGTGGCCCGAACCAGTATAAACCCTGTGTCCCTTGTGTTGTTCTTTCCATAGCTTAGATCTTAGCGAGGCGGAGGGGTGCAGGTAGGTAGGAAGCGAAATCACCGCACTCACCCCAGTGTTCGAACCTCAAGGGTCTGTCGGAACCCGAAATCCGACATTTAGCGCGCCAGGTAGGGGTGCGCCACAATTCGTCTTCCACCGCCCGTTCTCCTCCGACCATCGCACCCATGTCCGACGCTCGTCGGGCCTGCGCCGAGCGCCGGGCTGCTCTCGCTTCCCACGTCACCCAGACATTTCCTGTCGGCGGGCATCCTCACTGTTCCCCGTCACCTGCCGTCAACGCCGCCACCGGCCTGGCGGGGGACGAGCAGCAAGCATCGTCTCAGCATCCGTCCGTGCGGCAAGACGGCCGCACCGCAACTCCCTCGCTCCCCCCAGCTGGTTCTTCGTCCCGCGCGCTCCGCGCACCCATGGAGGCTCGAGCTGCGCTCATCATGGCAAACGAGCTCCTGTGCTACCGTCCCGTCGACGACGTATATGAAGAATGGCTCGACCGCATCGCCGAGCTCGTCCGCGCCGCAGGGGGCTCTCCTGCGCCGTCCGTTTCACTGCACCGTGCCCCGCCCCGTGCGGGCGACGAAGATCCGGCGGCGCCCCGGCCGCCTCCTCCTCAAGAAGGCGCCATGGCTCCAAGGCGCGTGGCCCCTGGGCGGAACCCGCTCCGTCAGGTGCCAGCGCAGCAAGAGCAGAGCTGCCAGGAAGTCCCTCGCCCGCAAGAAGTTGCACGGGCGCTCCCTGCTCCAGCACGTCGCGACCATGCTCCTGCTCCCGCATGTCAAGACCCAGCTGCAGCATGTGGGGACATGCAAGACCAAGCTCTCCGTCACCCAAGGCCTCTCGTGGCCACAGCAGGCTGCCGTGCCTTCACCGCCGAGCTACGCAGTGTCGCGTGGCCCGGCAAGTTCAAGCCAGACCTGCCTCCTCGCTACGACGGCACGGCTGACCCTGCGGAGTTCCTCCAGCTCTACAAGCTGGGCATCGAAGCTGCCAACGGAGACGAGAAGGTCATGGCGAACTGGTTTCCCATGGTGCTCAAGGACGGGGCGCGCACCTGGGTCCTGAACCTGGCTCCAGGCACGATCTCCTCCTAGGATGAGATGCACACCCGCTTCATCGCCAACTTCCAAGGTACTCGCGACCGGCCACCCGCCGTGAGCGACATGCGCCGCATCAAGCAACAACCCGGGGAGACCCTGCAGAAGTACATCCAGCGCTTCAACAACGCACTCCTCAAGATTCCCAGGGTGACTGAGGAGGCCATCATCTCAGCCTTCTCCGACGGTGTGCGCGATGTCAAGATGAAGGAGGAGCTGGCGATGCATGAAGACCTGTGCACTTCTTTGGAGCTGTTCAACTTGGCAACCAAGTACGCCAGGGCTGAGGAAGGGCGTCTCTCCCTCCTGGAGCTGCCTGTCGCGGACCCGGAAGAGAAGAAGCCCAAGGCCAAGGATGTGAAGCGCAAGGGGGCTGCCGTGCTCGCGGCAGAACCAGACACCAAGCGGGGCAGAGATCAGCCCGAACCTTCCAAGGGCAGCCGGTACTGTGTGTACCACGACCTCCACACCCACAACAGCAACGAATGTCAAGAGTTCCGAGCCGTGCGAGAAGGAAGGATCGGCCATCGCCGCGACCGCAGTGACCGGGGTTACGGTCGAGGAGGAGGAAGGAACGCAGGACGCTGGGAAGACCGTGGCCCGCGCCAAGGGTAGCGCGATCAACCTCACGAGGATCGCTGGCTAGACCTGCCTCGTGAGGGAGACTGGAGAGGTCGGCCTCATGAGGATCGCCCGTAAGGCAACGCAGGCCTCCCTCCGCTGCCGCCGCAACCAAGGAGAAACGAGGACCGCCACCAGGACGAGGAGGCTGGGGGCTTCCAGGAGCCGCGCGCGATCGCCTGCATCCTGGGCGGGGCTCAAGCCCCAGCCTCTCAACGCATCTTCAAGCAGTTCACCCGCGAAGTGAATGCAATCCTCCCCAAGCTCGAAGCCACGCGCCCTCTCAGGTGGTCGGCGTGCGCCATCACGTTCAGCTCAGCAGATCAGCTCAAGTGTGCGGCTACAGCCGGAGTCCTCCCGATGCTTTGTTCCCCAATCATCAGCAACATGGTGGTCACCAGGACCCTCATCGATGGTGGGGCAGGGCTCAACGTCCTGTCCGTGGAAACATTCAACAATCTCCAAGCGCCCTACAGCCAGCTTCAGCCAACCAAGCCTTTCTCCGGAGTCACCGACGGCTCCACGGTCCCGATTGGGCAGGTCCGCCTCCCTGTCACCTTTGGGGCACGCGACAACTACCGCACCGAGCTCATCGACTTCGACGTCACTCACATTCGCCTGCCGTACAACGCCATCCTCGGGTACCCAGCGCTGGCCAAGTTCATGGCCGTAACTCACCACGGCTACAACGTCGTCAAGATGCCAGGAAGTGGCGGAGTCATCACGGTGCCCTGTGAAGAGAAGGATGTGGTGTGTTCCCTGGAACGAGCCTTTCAGGCCACGTCACTGGAAGACCCGGATCGCGGGAGCAAGAGGCTTCCCGAGACCGCCCCAAGAAGAAGAAGACATCGTCCGGCCCGGCTCCTCAGGAGGTAGGCCCCTCAGGGCTCGTGCCTGCCCAGGGGGAACCTCCTTCCATCGCATAGGAAAGCGCGCCCGGCGCCCTCCTTAGGAAGGGCTCGGGGGCTCTCCCCTGGAGGGCCACCGACCTGGCTAGGGTCACGAGGGAGGTGCTTGGGCACCACATGGAGGCGTGTTTTGAAGCACGTCTCCCTCAAGAAGGAGTAAGGCAAGGAGAGCCAGACCCTCAGGAGTTCATCAGCAAGGCCATTTAGGAGCTACAGGAGTCAAGAGTCATGAAAGGCGGCCGCCGTCTACCAGCAGTGGCTCCCCATCCAGGCGAGGATGGCGGGCTGCGCGTCTGCATCGACATACCAAGGCTCAATCGAGTCGCCTCCCTGGAGCGCCTCTGGCCCTCGCGCGCGGGGCGCTGCGGAGGTCCACCCCACAGCTACGTTCGCATGCCTTACAGCTTGCCGAACGCGGCTGCCATGTACCAGCGCCTCATGAGGGGCATCATGGAGGCACAAGAGGCCAGGCGTTCCGCAGCCCTGGCGGAGATGGAGATGGTCCGCGGGGAGCCGCCAGCACCTCCGGAGCCTCCCGAGGCCCCCGGGCCTGGGGGCTCGTAAGGATCGGCTTCTGCAGCCCACCGAGTCTGCTACACCAACACCCCTTCATCCTCAACGTCATCAGGTGACATCTTTCAAGTTTCACTTCCAGCTGGGAGCGCCCCAGGGCTGCATTATTCCCAGGCCGCGTGGGTCCGTCCCTGCGGCATGTATCCCTTTTACTTCATGTTGTTAGCTTACCTTATTGGGGGCGCCCCTCGGGCTGCATGATCCCCAAGTCGCTCGGGCCAGACCCAGCGGCATGTGTCCCATTTGCGCTTATTCCCGGTTATGCGTTATACCCACCATGCTTGATTATTTGATGCCGGTCCACGGCACCTCTTCTTCTCCATGCCGACCACTTGCATGTTAAAGGGGGGGGGTACCTGAGCATCGCGACTAAGGGCTCTTACTGGCTCTCCAGCCCTCACCCTCTGGCCTTGTCCACGGCATCGCGACCTGGCATACCAGCGACGGCTGAGACCAGCTCGAGGGGCGGGGCCCAAGGACGTAGAGTGCCAATATCTAACCGAATTTGCAGGGACACATCACAAGATAAGGCCCAGCGCCAGGCGCAACCCGCCTAGAGGTAGGACCCCGTGAGTCCCGCGCTGGCTCACGGGTGCCTAGATACACCTCGCCAGGCCCTACCGTGCCAGCCTCGTGTCAGGGCGGGGCTGTACACGCCCCGGGGGCTCCTCCTGGAGGGGCCCCCCCTCCCACGTACCAGTGGAAGCACCATGCTCCACGCTAGCTGACGACACTGCCGAGGAGCGGCTATGCCCGTACACATACGGAGCGCTATGCTCCGCGCTGGTGATAAACAACTGAGGGTGGCCCCCGGGCCGCATCAACCTCAGGGAGCCCAGAGCTCAGTGTCTAGCCTCATCGCAACACCTCCCCTCGGGAGTGCCGCGCGAGGGGGCTGGGCATGGGGGCTGCGCCTGGGTCACGCCCAGACGCACGCCGCCCAGCCGGGCCCCCCTGGGGCCTAGTTCGTCGCACGTGTCTCCCCGAGCGGAGCCAAGGTACGAAGGCCGTTTGAGCGTCAAGGGGGACTCCTGAGCATCGCGACTCAGGAGCCTAACTGGTCGCGTAGCCCCTCACTCCTTGGCCCCGTCCTGGTTTCCGTTCGGGACTAACGCTGGGTGAGGTATGCGCGCGGCCGAGCTCTGCAGACGTAGAACGGTAGATCCACCCACTTCACACCTCCCTACTTGCTGTTCGTGCGCCAAGGGGGACTCCTAAGCATCGTGACTCAGGAGCCTAACTTGTCACGTAACCCCTCACTCCTTGGCCCCGTCCTGGTTTCCGGTCGGGACTAACGCTGGGTGAGGTATGCGCGGGGCCGGGCTCTGCCGGCGTAGAACATAAGCAAGTAGGAAGGAAAAGCGCAAATTTCGAGGAATTCAAAAGCGAATATTACAGTCCACACTGTTATCTCAATGCCAAACGCAAGTTTAAACGCCTCCCCAAGGCATGATACATGTGCAGGAATTAAAGGCAGGGCCGCGGCCACCTCTCCCGGGGCAGCACTCCAGTCGGCGCCCGTTCGCATCAAAGACCTTGAAGGACATCACCGAAGCACCGTCGTAATCCAAGTGGATCGCGAAGACGCCCCTTGTCCTGCAAACCCGGGCGATCTCTCTCCAGCCCCGAGTCACGAAGACCTCGCCTGGGGTAACGACCGCGACCTCTGCCTCGGTCGCGAGGGTGCTGCAGCCAGCGTGCTGCAGCCAGAGCTCCAGGGGCTCCCCCTGCGGGATGATGGAGGCGAAGAAGGGAGGAAGGCGAATCCAAGACTGAAGAGGAATGGCGACGTGGAGAAGGAACTCTCGGGAGGAACCCTCGGTGTGGACCCCAGGGGGACGACCAACACCTTCGTGACCCGTCGGCACCGACGGCGGCGCCGCCCGTGGCCGTCAGCATCAGCTCCTTTAGGGCCCTCGATGTGGGTGTACAATGGAAGCGGCAACCCCGGCGGCGCCCGCTCGCACCAAGGCCTCGACACCACCTGAAGGGCCCCCTCGTTCGGGCCATGGGGGACGAGCCGTTTCTTCGGCGGGAGTGGGTCTGGTTCCTATCGGGGAGCCTTTCCCTTCTCTGCCATCGAGAACCGGCGGATCGGAGCCATCGCAGCAAGACGGAGCAAGGATCGGGAAGAAGGAGAAGCAAGAAGGGATGGACTGGAAGGGCGTGCGCCGTTCCGTACTTATAGCCGGCGAAGGCCAACCGCCGACCTCCATGATCGCAGGTAATCATGACCCGCTTTGCATGCAGGGACTTGTCCAATCCGTGCAGTTGCCGAGGCGCCATGGGGAAGTGGAGGCGCCCATGTCCAGTCAACCGCCACGCGGCGCCCAAGGCCGCAGGCTGTTAGGGCCCGCGGCGCTTCGCCCTTGCCCTTTCCGCCTCCCTGCACGGCCAAGTCCGGGTGCGCCTTGGGCCCGGGGGCTACTGTCGGTGTTCTGGGAACGGGGGTCCCCAGACTTGCCTGCCTGCGGCCTACGGCATGGCTCAAAGGGGGGCCCAGCACGGCCCATCTTCATCAACACAGACCCAAGACCCTCGCGAGGGGCCAAGCCTCACGGGGCGGACGACATGGAGCTTCCTCAGGCACGACCTCATTAGGCTGGGTCGCGAGGAGGCGGAGAGATCAAGGCGGGGTACCTCACGAGGTGCCCATGACGCAAGCCATGACGACCAAGGGCGCCAGGCGGGTGCCAGCCCGCGTAGTGTCCTCCTTTCCTCTTTGGTGCAAAGGGGGCAAGCGCAGCCGTGGAGTACCGAGGCATCGGGCAAAGGTTGCCATTTCGGTGCAACAAGACCAAGACTAGGAAGACTGCAAGACGGAGGTCATCGTGGAGCCTAGGACGGCGTCACCACCAGAGCTTTGTGCAGGTGAAGACTACTTTTGTCAGGGTAGCTAGTACTAGCTGTCCCCCTTCAAATTAGCCCGCCATTGTTGGCTCCCTTCCCGCTCGATATTTGGGAAGAGGACCAGGGCCTCTATAAATAGGACCAGCCACCCACAGAGCAAAAGGGGTTCGGGGTTTTGGAAGAGGAGGTTCTTTAGAGAGAGAGAGAGAGAGAGAAGGGTGGCTGAACTCCTCCCAGCAGTTCATCACCCCAGCCAAGAACAGACCCTCGCGAGGCTGTTCTTCCTTGTATCATTCATCATCATCAGCCCAAGAGGCAATCCACCACGCCACACACTAGAGTAGGGTATTACACCACAACGGTGGCCCGAACCAGTATAAACCCTATGTCCCTTGTGTTTTTCTTTCCATAGCTTAGATCTTAGCGAGGTGGAGGGGTGCAGGTAGGTAGGAAGCGAAATCTCCGCGCGCACCCCAGTGTTCGAACCTCAAGGGTCTGCCGGAACCCGAAATCCGACAATGGCTAGTCCCTTATCCACTCCGTTGTCCCCTGAGTTTGAAGTCTTTCACTTCAAACAAAGACAAGGAGAAAACTTAAAAGATGTCTAGTCAAGGATAATGGAGTCTTACCGTAATTGTACCTTTGAAGTAAACCTGTGAATTTTGCTTCGCAATTTCTATGTTGGATTAAATATGTCTCATAGACAACTCTTGGATTGCATTGCCAAGGGAAATTTTATTGAAATTGATCCCCATATTGCGCTTGAAATTATAGAAGGTATAGTGGGAACACTACCTCAACAAAAGGGGCCTCATCCTACCTAGGAAGAGATAGAAGTTTTTGAATTTTTTTGTGAAGTTACTAAGATTTTACAGAAGTCTCTTGAACTTCTTAAGATCGTTAGCGGAAATATTCACCGCATGAATATGTTGATTACTCTTTGCAATAAGCGGTTGGATTCTTTAGATCTAAAAATTTCAGAATATGAAGGGAAACGTAAAGAACCTACCAGATTCGAGCTTGATTCCGCTAAAAAGTTGAAAACCAAAGATGGCAATACCTATATCTATCCTTGCTATGCCTAGCTAGGGGCGTTAAACGATAGCGCTTGTTGGGAGGAAACCCAATTTTATTTTTATTCCTTGCCTTTTGCTCCTGTTTAGTAATAAATAATTTACCTAGCCTCTGTTTTGGTTGTGTTTTTTGTGTTTAATTAGTGTTTGTGCCAAGTAGAACCATTGGGAAGACTTGGGGAAAATCTTGTTAATCTTGCTGTAAAAAACAGAAACTTTAGCACTCACGAGAACTGCTGCCATTTTTATTTGGAAAGTTATATTTAGTTAATTCTTTTTGCAGATGATTAATATTACTCACGTCCTGAAATTTATTTTAGAATTTTTGAGGTTCCAGATCTTGCGCTAGCTACAGATTACTACAGACTGTTCTGTTTTTGACAGATTCTGTTTTTCGTGTGTTGTTTGCTTATTTTGATGAATCTATGGCTAGTAAAATAGTTTATAAACCATAGAGAAGTTGGAATAAAGTAGGTTTAACACCAATATAAATAAATAATGAGTTCATTACAGTACCTTGAAGTGGTCTTTTGTTTTCTTTCGGTAACGGAGCTCACAAGATTTTCTACTTTAAGTTTTGTGTTGTGAAGTTTTCAAGTTTGGGGTAAAGATTTGATGGATTATGGAACAAGGAGTGGAAAAGATTGGGGATGCCCATGGCACCACCAAGATAATCTAATGACACCTAAAAGCCAAAGCTTGGGGATGCCCCAGAAGGCATCCCCTCCTTCGTCTACTTCTATCGGTAACTTTACTTGGAGCTATATTTTTATTCACCACATGATATGTGTTTTGCTTGGAGTGTCTTGTATGATTTGAGTCTTTGCTTTATAGTTTACCACAATCATCCTTTCTGTACACACCTTTTGAGAGAGCCATACATGATTTGGAATTTGTTAGAATACTCTATATGCTTCACTTATATCTTTTGAGTTATATAGTTTTGCTCTAGTACTTCACTTATATCTTTTAGAGGACGGTGGTGGATTTGTTTTATAGAAACTATCGATCTCTCATGCTTCACTTAGATTATTTTGAGAGTCTTAAATAGCATGGTAATTTGCTTAAATAATCCTAATATGCTAGGTATTCAAGATTAGTAAAAAATTTCTTATGAGTGTTTTGAATACTAAGAGAAGTTTTGATGCTTGATGACTGTTTTGAGATATGGAGGTAATAATATCAAAGTCGTGCTAGTTGAGTAGTTGTGAATTTGAGAAATGCTTGTGTTGAAGTTTGCAAGTCCCGTAGCATGAACGTATGGTAAACATTATGTAACAAATTTGAAACATGAGGTGTTATTTGATTGTCCTCCTTATGAGTGGCGGTCGGGGACGAGCGATGGTCTTTTCCTACCAATCTATCCCCCTAGGAGCATGCGTGTAGTGCTTGGTTTTTGATGACTTGTAGATTTTTGCAATAAGTATGTGAGTTCTTTATGACTAATGTTGAGTCCATGGATTATACGCACTCTCACCCTTCCATCATTGCTAGCCTCTTCGGTACCGTGCATTGCCCTTTCTCACATTGAGAGTTGGTGCAAACTTCGCCGGTGCATCCAAACCCCGTGATATGATACGCTCTTTCACACATAAACCTCCTTATATCTTCCTCAAAACAGCCACCATACCTACCAATTATGGCATTTCCATAGCCATTCCGAGATATATTGCCATGCAACTTTCCACCATTCCATTTATCATGACACATTCATCATTGTCATATTGCTTAGCATGATCATGTAGTCGACATAGTATTTGTGGCAAAGCCACCATTCATAATTCTTTCATACATGTCACTCTTGGTTCATTGCATATCCCAGTACACCGCTAGAGGCATTCATATAGAGTCATCTTTTGTTCTAGTATCGAGTTGTAGTCATTGAGTTGTAAATAAATAGAAGTGTGATGATCATCATTTTTAGAGCATTATCCCAAGTGAGGAAATAAAAAAAAGAGAGAAAGGCCATAAAAAAGGAAAAGAAAAGGCCCAAAAAAAGAGAGAAAAAAAGAGAGAAGGGATAATGTTGCTATCCTTTGCCACACTTGTGCTTGAAAGTAGCACCATAATCTTCATGATAGAGAGTCTTTTGTTTTGTCACTTTCATATACTAGTGGAAAATTTTCATTATAGAACTTGGCTTGTATATTCCAACAATGGGCCTCCTCAAGTGCCCTAGGTCTTCGTGAGCAAGCAAGTTGGATGCACACCCACTTAGTTTCTTTTGTTGAGCTTTCATACATTTATAGCTCTAGTGCATCCGTTGCATGGCAATCCCTACTCCTTGCATTAACATCAATCGATGGGCATCTCCATAGCCCATTGATTAGCTTCGTTGATGTGAGACTTTCTCTTTTTTGTCTTCTCCACATAACCCCCATCATCATATTCTATTCCACCCAAAGTGCTATGTCCATGGCTCGCGCTCATATATTGCGTGAAAGTTTATAGGTTTGAGATTACTAAAGTATGAAACAATTGCTTGGCTTGTCATCGGGGTTGTGCATGATGAGAGAATTCTTGTGTGACGAAAATGGAGCATGACTAAACTATATGATTTTGTAGGGATGAACTTTCTTTGGCCATGTTATTTTGAGAAGACATAATTGCTTTGTTAGTATGCTTAAAGTATTATTATTTTTATGTCAATGTGAACTTTTGTCTTGAATCTTTCGGATCTAAATATTCACACCACAATTAAGAAGAATTACATTAAAATTATGCCAAGTAGCACTCCGCATCAAAAATTCTGTTTTTATCATTTACCTACTCGAGGACGAGCATGAATTAAGCTTGGGGATGCTTGATACGTCTCCAACGTATCTATAATTTTTGATTGCTCTATGCCATATTATCTACTGTTTTGGACATCATTGGGCTTTATTATCCACTTTTATATTATTTTTGGGACTAACCTATTAACCGGAGGCCCAGCCCAGAATTGTTGTTTTTGCCTATTTTAGGGTTTCAAAGAAAAGGAATATCAAACGGAGTCCAAACGGAATGAAACCTTCGGGAACGTGATTTTCTCACCGAACATGATCCAGTATACTTGGACCCTGCGTTAATAAACAAAGGAGGAGGCCACGAGGTAGGGGGGCGCGCCTACCCCCCAGGCGCGCCCTCCACCCTCGTGGGCCCCCTGTTGCTCCACCGACGTACTCCTTCCTCCTATATATACATACGTACCCCCAAACGATCAGATACGAAGCCAAAACCCAAATTCCACCGCCGTATCTTTCTGTATCCACGAGATCCCATCTTGGGGCCTGTTCCGGAGCTCCGCCGGAGGGGGCATCCATCATGGAGGGCTTCTACATCAACACCATAGCCCCTCCGATGAAGTGTGAGTAGTTTACCTCAGACCTTCGGGTCCATAGTTATTAGTTAGATGGCTTCTTCTCTCTTTTTGGATCTCAATACAAAGTTCTCCCCCTCTCTTGTGGAGATCTATTCGATGTAATCTTTTTTTTGCGGTGTGTTTGTTGAGATCGATGAATTGTGGGTTTATGATCAAGATTATCTATGAACAATATTTGAATCTTCTCTGAATTCTTTTATGTATGATTGGTTATATTTGCAAGTCTCTTCGAATTATCAGTTTGGTTTGGCCTACTAGATTGATCTTTCTTGCAGTGGGAGAAGTGCTTAGCTTTGGGTTCAATCTTGCGGTGTCCTTTCCCAGTGACAGTAGGGGCAGCAAGGCACGTATTGTATTGTTGCCATCGAGGATAACAAGATGGTTTTTTTATCATATTGCATGAATTTATCCCTCTACATCATGTCATCTTGCTTAAGGCGTTACTCTGTTTTCATGAACTTAATACTCTAGATGCATGCTGGATAGCGGTCGATGAGTGGAGTAATAGTTGTAGATGCAGGCAGGAGTCGGTCTACTTGTTTCGGACATGATGCCTATATACATGATCATACCTAGATATTCTCATAACTATGCTCAATTCTGTCAATTGCTCAACAGTAATTCGTTCACCCACCATAAAATACTTATGCTCTTGAGAGAAGCCACTAGTCAACCCTATGGCCCCCGGGTCCATCTTCATCATATTAATATTCCAACACTTAGTTATTTCCTTTGCTTTTATTACTTTGCATCTCTATCATAAAAACACCAAAAATATTATCTTATCATATCTATCAGATCTCACTCTCGTAAGTGACCGTGAAGGGATTGACAACCCCTTATCGCATTGGTTGCGAGGAGTTATTTGCTTTGTGCAGGTACGAGGGAGTCGCGCGTAGCCTCCTACTGGATTGATACCTTGGTTCTCAAAAACTGAGGGAAATACTTACACTACTTTGCTGCATCATCCTTTCCTCTTCAAGGAAATCCCCGGAGCGCAACGTGAGTCCCAACGCGAAGCTGACCGTATTCTTCGAGGGTGTCATTGGAGCCCTGGAGCATCTTCGCTCCAGTAGGGCGGCCTCTCTAGCCGATGAGGCCCGGAAGCTCTGCTGGGGTGCCATGACCAAGGTCCTCATCAAGGTGGTGCAATGGAACCCCAAGCTCGACTTCGACGCTGCATTGGAGAGCTTGCCGGAGGATGCAGACCTCGCGACGCTCGAGGAGCGTATCAAGCCCATCATCAGCCGCATCGACGGAATCCAGAGGGTGGAGGGCCTGTGCCGGGATTAGGCACCCCGTTTCTCATTGCCGCTATAGGTCCATGACCAAGACAATTTATATCTTTAGTTAGAATCGAGCAACAATTGATGTAATATAACTCTGCAGTACTTTTTAAAACGATGCATGTTATTGTCCTGTTTGATCCCCCTTTGCATGTCCACCCTACATTAATCGGGTAGGCTTGCCGGCGCGTAACCCAGGCCACGGCGCCTCGAGGACGGATCCCCAATAGCCTGCCGGGTATGCTTGCTTCCAAGCGAACCACCTTACCGCTCTCAACACGGTTGCTCGAACTGTCGAGCTTGACTCGAGTCAGAATCAAGAGTGTTGCCGATTACGGAAGGCTACCCTGCCGATCTCGACGCGGTTGCTTGAGCTATTGAGCGGACTTGAAACAGAGCAAGAGCGTTGCCAATAGCGGGAGGGCCCCTTTGCATGCAGGTTTTCCGTACATAGGACAGGACCTCCAAGGACAATAACCTTATATATAAAAAGAAATTGCTTAAAATTTCGCACGACTTAGGTTTTCTATCGTTGCACGGGCGTCCACCGCATCTGCAGATGGTGCCGTCAAGCCAGGTCGTCTTCTTCCTTGGAACGACGGCCACGATGAAGCCGCTACCCCGATTAGACCAGATTCTCACAACTGCGCCCCCCTACCCGGCGCGCCAAAGATGTTCGTGGAAACGACACCTATGGGGTCACTGGGATCCCTTCTACGGTTGGTGAGCGCGAGGTTGTGCAAAGAGCAGGTCTGGCAGGAAGCACACGGATCGTTTACCCAGGTTCGAGCCACAAAGATGCGTAATACCCTAGTCCTACTTTGGTGGATGTATTTGAGAGTGTTCTTAAGCTAACTACGGGGTGCAACTTTTCCCAAAATATCTGAATCCCTCTCCTGGTCGCCTCGGGCCTCCTTTTATAGGAAAAAGGGGTTGCCATAGTGGCACACAGGAGGTGGAAAGGTCTACAGTCGATACGCCTATCCTCTGGGACCGTCGGCAAATGCATTTAATGCGTTGCCGACGTGCCCCCCTTGCTTTATCGGGGACGCCAGGGAAGCACGTCCTAGCCGTCGCCACCTCGCCTAGCCTTGACACGCATCCGAGCTGATGAGGCATCGCGGCGCCATGTTAGCTGGCTGCTGGGCTGGCGCGGTGGTGGAGCCTTCATGAAGGGTCGCATGCCGCCACGCAGGTGCTTGTTGAGTCGGTGTAGAGGCCGCCCGTCGCCACACAGGTGCCTGCCTAGCTGGTTGAGCTAGCAGCTGCTTGGGGACGGTGGTGGAGCTTTGGCAGACGCGGGCCTGACAGTGGCCCTGCCGATGCCCTTGGCAAGGGTCTTGCCGGGGCCCCGGCAAGGGTCTTGCCGTGACGTTACAGTCATCCCCGGCAAGGGTCTTGCCGGGGGTCTTGTGGATTTCCTCGGCTAGGATCCCGCCGAGGGTCACCGTCTTCTGGCCCTCATCTGATCTCACATGTTTTATGATCTTGACAAAGCTTTGCATGCCACCATAGAGGCTCCTCCCGAGCTTTGGTTCCAATGTAGTTGGTTGGGTTGGAGCCTGTGGGCTCAAGGGTGGCTTGCTCCTCTGGCATCGGGCAAGTTGCCCCGGCAAGGCTCTTGTCGGGGCTGCGGAGGCTGCCTCGGCAAGGATCTTGCCGAGGGAGTCCACCTCACCCTCTTGCTCTCCTGCGTTTCTGGTCTTGACGTTGCCTTGGTTGTCCCGTGCTTCGGTTTCTCTCTGGCTTCCCTCCTCTGCTTGGTTAATTGTGGCTACAGGCGCGACTCTGACTGCCCGCGCACAAGTAAAGGGGTCAAAAGGAGGAGCCCCTACTTTTGTACACCGACATACCAAAGGTAGTTCGGAGTCCCAAATTTGATCACGGACATGACAAGGAGTCTCGAAATGGTCGAGACATAAAGATTGATATATTGGACGGCTATATTCGGACACCAGAAGTGTTCCGGGTGATTTCGGAGAAAACCGGAGTGCCGGAGGGTTACCGGAACCCCCCAGGGAAAGTTGGGCCTTCATGGGCCACAGGGAAGAGGGGAGGCAGCCCACAAGGGGCAGCCACGCCCCCTCCCTATAGGGATTCCAAATTGGACTAGGGAGGGGGGCGCGCCCCTCTTTCCTTCTCCTCTTCCTCTCCCTTCCTTCCTTCCCCTTCTCCTCCTAGCACTACAAAAAATACACTTCCGTGATGATACGTGTTTGTCACAGTAGGTCGCTTTTTTGTCATGCATGTACATCCATGACAAATTTATGACAGAATCAAGATAGTCATACCTGTGCTGTCGTAGAAGTGTTCCATGACATTACCAAAATTATCATCACGGAAGTGTCCACTTCCATGACGATAAATCGCGCGTCACAGAAGTGCTTTCGTCAAGGGTGACCGACACGTGGCATCCACTGTAACGGAACGCCGTTAAGCTATCGGGTCGGGTTTTGGATCCGATAACCCGTTAACAGCCCCGACCAATGGGGATTTTCCACGTGTAAAATCATCATTGGCTGGAGGAAACACGTGTCGGCTCATCGTTGGGACATATGTCAACCACTCATTGGACGGAAGGCGCCTATGATACGTCGACACGTGGCACGGCCCAACAGAGGCCCATTCTTGTGAAAAGGCCGGCCCGTTTGACTTGGTCAAAAGGTGGCGGGCCGGCCCATGGAAAGCCTGTTAACGGCCTGTTCACATATAGCCCATTTACAGCCCGCTAACAAGGCCCGTAATCCATATCCGAATTAGGCCCAGTAGCGTCATCTAGGCATCCAATATGACTCCAGCCCGTTTTCACTTCTGGCCCATGTATGGCCCATGACGTCTTTTGGCCCATATGAGGCCCTATGTAACTCTTGGCCTATTAACGGCCCGTGGTGAAACTGGCCCGTAATGAACAGTGTATCACTTTACACCCATTAACGACCCGTGGTGAAACTGGCCCATAATGAACAGTGTATCACTTTATACCCATTAACGGCCCGTTATTCCGTTGGGCCATTTCCAGCCCATGTTATCTTTCGGCCTTCTCAGAGCCCATTTATTCTTGGGCTCATTTCCAGCATTCGTTTACTTACGGCCCGTTACTGTCATTTTTTGCTTGTGAGCAAAATTCAGCCCGTGGTTACAATCGGCCCGTTTGTGGTCTGTTAATACGTTGGGCCGTTTTCATAGCGTCATCAAATACGGCCTATTAACGATGGCCCGTTACGGTCGGCCCATGAACGGACGATTTCAACTCTAGCCCGTTACGGTCGGCCCATGAACGGACGATTTCAACTCTAGCCCGTTTACGGCCATAATGCGGCCTGTTATTGGCCCATGTTTGGAAAATCGATCATACGGCCCGTATAAGGCCCATTGATGATACGACCCGTCGAAGGCCCATTGTTTCTACAGCCCGTAGAAGGCCTACTGTTTCTACGGCCCGTAGAAGGCCCACTGTTTCTACGGCCCGTAGGAGGCCCAGTGTCACTACAGTAAATATGAGCCCATGGTTATTGTGCCCTAGTTTTAAAAATTAGGTTATTGCAGCCACTAGTTAACCGCGGAAAAAGAACTGCAATGACTACAAGCAAACAAATAAACAAGACAACAAGGAAATAAATAAGCAAGCAACTAACGCTAGGCTATCATGGCTATTAGACATATTACATCCATTGGGCATCAAAGTTCGCCACCAGTGCAAATATAGGGAACAAAGCAGCATATCATATACACTGGCCGTCAAAATTGGCCACCAGTGCAAATAAACGCGGCAGCAAAACAAGAGCATAACTGAAACAACTTCAGAAGAGCTCAAGAAATGTTATCCTGGGTATCCACCATGCTGGCAATAAGCTTAGCAAGCTGATTAGCTTTGTCCTGTTTGGCGCTAAAATCCTCCAACGCTTGCTGTTGCACCAGAAAGTATGCATCTGAATGCTCCTGGGACTTCCGCAGTCCTTCCACTTCTTGTCGCAGCACAACTGATCGATGTCTTTCAGCTTGTAGTTGAGACTCAAGAAACCGAACTGATTCAAACAGTGAGTTTGAATAGCTTGTGCAAGCGGTAGTGGCCAGTAACTCCAACACTAAACCAAGACAGGATGTGTCACTATCCTGAACCTTATCTACATTACTTCCTTTACCGTTGCTTAATAAGGCACTCTTCCCCAATATTCTGTCAGCATTCTAAAAGAAGAAACAAGCAAACACATAACAAGTTTAGCATGTACTAGTATATGAAACTCATTTCGGTGAACCAGTTCGTTAGTAAGGTGGACATGATTAAACTACCAAGTCTTCTATTGCCAAGTACTAGTACATAATAAAAGCATCAAACAAACATATATCTATGTCCTATGGTAGCAATGGAATCTTAAATTAGAATAGTTGTTCTTCAGGTTTAGGCACTTGTTCTACATGAACAGAGTACAGTAAGACGTAAGAATATAATACTTAAAAATAGAAAATGAGCTCATAGACCTTACCACATTCTTGGTTCGGGACCGGTACAGAACAAGGCATTCCCAGTCATCATCAGTAAATGTGTCTCAGGAAAACGTAAGGGAATTTGATGAGTTTCTTTGCCGGTGAAGTACGTTTTCTTCAGGTAATTCCGATACTGTCACCAAGCATTCTTGAAGATAGCAGAGGTATTAGAACAGGTTACCTCATCCCGAGTTTCCAAATCAGTCCTTCTCTATAGAGAAAAATGGGAAAATTTGCTGTATTATAACCATCATGGAGGTAGGATGTATGGGACGAAGCAAAGTAATTGCCACGAATAACATTACTTACACATAACTCATGGACAAACACCTGCAACTGGCATTTTCCTTCATCTTCAGTATAATATTTCCAAGATGGGAAGATACGCACATACGGTTTAACAACATCAAATGCGATAGATGCTAAACTACAACTAGCTGGTTGTGCTTCCTCCACAGGAATAGGCGTACTAACTGGTGGAGTTGGGGTTCGCCATGATAGTACTGGCCCTATGGGCACTGGAGCTGCCTTACTAACTGCTCTTGTTTGGGAGCTCTGTGGTGGAGATGATGCTGTGTCAACAGGAACTGGGTTACTATCGGCTGGGTTGGGGTTAGACTGGGTGAAGCTGGTTCTCTGTCCATCGTAGTAGGGGTACAATCTGTGAGAGTTTGGGTTATGTGTGGTAGGGCTGGTTCTTGTGCATGTACAACCGGGGTGCTATCTCCACCAAGAGGTAGCACTGTTTTATTTGAAGTCCATGTTTTTAGTCTGCTAGATACTGGCATCACCCGCTCCAATTCAAATGGCTGATAAACAGGAAACATAGTTGAATGTACAGACATTGTATGAGAGACAGATGCAATAAATAGTGTGGAAAAAAGAGGGCATGAAATAGTTTACATGTATATTTTTTAACTAAAACAGATAGCATGACATAATTTCACATATAAGATGTCTATCTAAACTGGATAGCATAGCATAACATAATTCAAAGATATGATGAATAACTAAACAGGATCGCATGACATAATTCACCTACATGTCATCTAAGTAATCAAGATCGCATCATTTAATTCACATATGTGATTTATATGCTAAACAGAGGGCATTCGATATGATGTCTGAACTAAGAACATGGTGTTGAATATTGTGTATATGATGTCTAAACTATGCAATGCAAGACACCGTATGCATGTTAGAGCATACACCTCAGTGGGGGAATAGGACTGGTCATCTATCTCTGAATCCATCTCTGAGGAGCTATCGGGACCCAACAAGAGATTTGCTTCGACAGGTAGCACTGTCTGCTCTGAAGGCCTTGTTTTCACTCCAGATTTTTCCATCTCCCACCCAAATGGCTGATTCACAGGAAGAGTAGTTTAATGTACAAACATTGTCGACAAATGGAAATGTAATGAAGAAAAGGATGGGCAAGATATCATTCAAATATATGATGCCTGGTTAAACAGGATGGCATTGCACATTTCACATATATTATGGCTGGCTAAAAGACATGAGACTGCATAATTCCCATATAAGATATAGAAACTAAACAGGTGGCATCACAGAACATGTCTAAACTAAGCAGATGACATATATGATGTTAAAAGTAGGCACTGCAAGGCAACATATGCATGATATGACTAACATCATCATGCCAAGGTAGAGCAAACACCTTGGGGGGTAAATAGGAGTGGTCAACGGCGTCCGAATCCGCCTCAGAACAGATATCTTCCTCTGGATTACAATCTGGAGAGGGGTGGGGAGGGTTTGCCATTGAACCCACCATGGAGCCATGTCGGCATGACATTGTATTGCCGCGCAAAACTCTTCTCTTTTTCTCTACATGTTCAGCATGACTGTGTAAAATATCTGACATGCATACGAAAAAAATATGGTGAGATTATGTAAAGAGAGCATGCCGAAATTTAGAGTGATGGTAACAACCAGTGGATCGATGTTTTTCTGTTGAACCAAAATAGCCCTAATGGATCGACGTGAATGTATATTAATAAGTGATGCAATAAGTGTACAACCTCTTTGCTGTAGCCGTGTCGACCTCAGCATCATTGGGTTGGTCGCTGAAGCAGTTGAGGCAGAGGTGGCTGTCGGAGGTGTGGAGGAATCTGTAGACGGCGTCCAGGGCACTGCTCTATTGTGACGGATCGTTCTGTCGTTGGAGCAGCTCCGGTGAGCCGTAAGACGTCAAGGCTGAAGCAGCACAAGACAGACATCGTCAATCTCAAGTGGGATTATAATAGCATCTCCAATAGATGATGTAAAATGGATGTAAAATTAACATCACCAAAAACCACCTGACTACAACAGATGAGGTAAAAACTATTGACTCTGAACTTAACTGTCGAAACTGAAATTTACTGTGGAATCTGAATGCTACTGTCGAAACTGAACGCAATGGTAGCAGAGAGGCACTTGACATGTAGTTTAGGGAGGGCCTGCACTTCATCTTCAACCTGCACCCCCCTGAGCTGCCAGCCACCACTGGCCGAACCGCCGGCCCCAGCGCCGCCTCGCCGCCCCGAAACAACTCGCCATCGTCGCCCCGGCCAGCCCTCTAGGCCCCCCGCCCCCACCCTGAACCCTAAGATAGATAGTGGGGTACCTCTCCGGCGAGCCCCCGTCCCCACTGCGGGTGGTTCTTCCTTAACT
>NC_041390.1:523128147-523138212 GCF_002162155.2 Triticum dicoccoides | reverse complement strand
ATCGACTGACCCAAAAGTCGATTCAGTCGACTGAAGTGTGGCTTAATCGGAGCAGAGCAGCAACATGAGCGAGGGGGAGAGCAGCAGCAACTGGGCGAGTGACGGATCGAGCGAGAGCCGGAGCAGCAGCAGCAGATCCAACTGGTATGGACGCCACCGCCGAAGGGGCCTCGCACTGCGGGAGAGCCACCGTGGAGATGTCGCCCGCGGTGCCGGCTTCAAGGTAGCCGCTCCATGGGGGTGCGGGATGGAGCACGTCAGCGCCGGGAGGTCGAGTTAAGGAGAAGGTGCAATGCGATGAGTGTACAACCTCTTTGGTGGTGCCAAGTAGGCCTCGGCTTCGTCCGAGGAGTCGGTGAGGATGTTGCGGTTCCGGTGGAGCAGGTTAAGGCGGCGCTGTGGGGATGGAGCTGCCGCGATAGACGAGGTGATCGTCGAAGCAGCTCCTTGGAGCTGGAGGACGAGGCGGCTGAACCGGTGGGACGACGGGATGGACGATGGATCCTCATCCGGGGAGGTGGACGAGGGACGTCGAGCTGTTGCGCTGGACGACATCGTCGGGGAAGATGCTCCGGCTGGGCAGCGGTGACGTGGCGGACGGAGGAGGGTGGGGTTTCGCGGCTGGAGCGAAGAGGTTATGGCGGCCTGGGATTTCGAATGGCAAAAGGGGGGCGATGGGAGGGGGTGAAGCATGACTTAGGAAAGCGCTTGTCCAAAATGTAGGGTGTGTTACAAAAGTACCCCCCACCGATTTGAACTAGCGGCCCTTTCGGCTCAGGGTTAGAAGGGGGATTTCGCGTGTCGGGATTTGGCAGCTGGAGGGAGTTTTCGTGCGCGTTGTAATTTCGGGATAGCAAGGCGCGGGTTGTGAAGGCGCCGGTTTTGGGAGCACGATATCTGAATTTTCGGGATATAACAAGACACGGGTTGAATTTTAGGGACAAGCCTAATGTGTAGTAATATTGTACTTGTACGTACCAAATCAATTCCCACTTCCCTCAACCAAAAAGAAAACGAAAAAATAAAACTATTCACACCACACAAAGAGAGAGTCTTGCCCCGTTTTACTATACAAATGCTATTCAAAGCTACTCCCTCCTTCCATCTATATAGGGCCTAATGCATTTTTCGATGCTAACTTTGACCAAATATTAGAGCAATGATATATGACATGTAACTTACACAAAGCACACCGTTAAATTTGTCTGTGAAAGGTTCTTTCAATGATATAATTTTCACATTGTGCATGTCATATACTATTAATCTTGTCAATAGTCAAAGGCGGTCCTAAAAATCTCATTACGCCCTATATAGATGGAAGGAGGGAGTATGAATCCATGTTGTGTCCGATTAAATTTTTTCGCTTGCTGTATAATGCATGTAACCTACTCATACCAACATTTTAGCGCATTCCAAATGTCTAGACTACCGCTGCAATTCGAACTAAATTTGAATTCGTTTCTCTATTTCAATAAGAATCTACAATCATGATTGTTGCCAATTTCAACCATCATAGTTTCCTTGCTATCCGCCAGATATAAATTAGACGGCCTATAATGCAGGATGGCAGGCACACCATCATCAACAACTCCGTTTTTTATAAGAGTAGAGATAAAACATATTAAATGTAGTATACCATGTTCATAACCACACCATGTGTATCACCGTTATATATATTCACACATCCGTCGGTTTGAAACACTATGATAAATTCTTCAAATATCCAAATTCGCTTTTTGTAATGAAGTATATATGATCTCTATTCATCTTTTACACCCACACAACCCTCTTATATTTGTAGCTAGCGCTAACTTTCTCTTGTGCATGCACACGCCCGCATCCCTCTCACCCTCCCTCAGCATTCTCTAACTCCATCGCGCAAATTCGTCTTTTCACTTTAGGTTGTTCACCCATGGTGTGTGTAGGCCCCCCAGCTCCTTCTTTACGGCACACATCGATCGATATGCCTCTCTAGCCAGGTGTGCCTAGCACAAACACAAGCTTCCCCTCTTCTCTTGTCACCGTCCATGCCTCACTCCCACCACTCTTTTCATCGTTCTCGTACTCGCACACTCCTCCCCCTCGATATAGTATGCCTCTCGTACCACCTCCTACATGCATCCCTCTGTCTCTATCCTTCTCCTCGTGCCTCATTTGCTTCTAACACACACATGCATGTATACCGATCGATCTCCCAACATATACCTAGATCGACTTTAACTACCCCCATCGATCGACGTACCTCACAAGTTATGTCTCTCCTTTCTCTTACAAAGGGCGATTGATCTTCCTACGTAGTTACGTCTGCTTACCACAGCCACATCGTCCCCCCTCATCATTCGTGCATGCCTCCTGACCCGTCTCTCACACGCACGTGCACAGACAACAAGCAGCCATCTCCTCTCTTATTGATATGGCAGGCGTGCCCTCCGTTTGTCTAGCAATCCTATCCCACCATTTGTTAGAATAAACTCCACTACCACCCCCTCCAACACTCTAGCTCTGTCTCTCTCCCAACCTTATTCATCTCCTGCACATATGCATGGATGCCGATCGATCTCCCTTAATACATGAGGCAGATTGATCTCCTTAATACATGAGGTAGGCCTCTCTCCTCCTCCACACATATACCAGCCATTGTACCTCTATAGTTAATTGGGCTTCCCTCTTCCCCCACCACACACCGATAGTCGAGCGCTGCAGGTAGGTATCCATGCCATAGAGACAAACTGCACATGTCCCATCTCACGTTCCAGTAGGCCAGCCACTCTATATCTTTGATGTGGGCACACACAAATTCGATGGCACTCTTTATCGATCGCGCGCGCACACACACACACATCATCCCTCTCTTCAATCCTATGGACACCTCAAGCCGATGATACCTCCACTCTCTTCTCGTGGATCGCCCCCTCTATATATATGTTATATCCAGGACTCTATTTCACACACATTGCATATGTTAAATTTTTTGATTGACCCCCCACAAAAAAACTCTCAAGAACCCACACACTATATCTCTCTAGGTTTGTATCACTCTCACACAACCCCACGTAGGTGGTGTACGTATATAAGAAGAGAATAGGTGCACTGTGCACGTAGTCACTCTTCATGCCCAGCCACACCCGCACGGGTACATGGTGGAGCTCATTTCTCCGCAGAAGCTGAATTTGTTTTTGAAACATCAAGTGGCCAGAGACTCGAAAACTTATTTGCCCATTAGTGACTTGTCAGGGCGGTGGATTTTAGTTTGTACGATAATGCTGCATCCACCTAAAGTAACGAAAGTTCTTACGTAAACTTCCTAGTAATTCCCTCTTCGTAGGTGCAACATTACTCCTAACATTTGTAATATCAGTTTGAAACTTGTAATGTTACCATGTCCTATTCCTCACTCTGTGCATTTAAAAACCGAACCGAAAAAACATACCAAAAATAAACCGAACGAAACCAATTTTATGGTTTTTATGGTTTCTGGTTTCGGCATGGTATGAACTTTTCACACCGATTTGAACTTGGTTTTTATGGTATATACCGGAAAACCGAACAGTTAACCGAATAAACCAAAGTAAAAAATAAATTTATATTTCTTGAGATGAACAACCATACAAGTTGTCATTTTTCTTGTACATGAGTCAAAGGCACTACTAAGCACGTAATTTTTTCTTATAACATAGTCATTTTTCTATTTTTTAAATGCTAAGCACGTCCATAACCATCAATAGATGAATCAATGCATGCATATATACTTATATATATAGTCATATACTATTTGTGTAGAATAGTATGTGTTTTGAGTCATAAATTTGCTAATTATTATTACGTCATTTCCAAATTCGCATCAACTTTGGTTTTTATGGTATATACTGAAACCATACCAAAATAATTTGGTATATACCGAAACCGAACCGTATTTTAATTTCATACCATATTTACCGAAGTATTAATACCGTACAAACTGAAAAACCGTATAAATCAGACCATGTAAACCGAATAAACCGAACGCACAGGGTGACCTATTCCTGCGTTTTCAAAATCCTGCGAATCAAACAGGTCCTGAGTCGGTGATGATGTTGTGCCTCCCATCTTTCACCAATAGCCGTCGGATCTAGATCTGACGCATACAAACCAAGCTTCTCCATTTTTGCAAAAAGATGCCCGCACTTGTTCCCTATTTACAAACAACTCCTTGTCTCCCAATCCTTGCCCTCGAGCGATGGCATCTTAACATCATATGTATCATTATCAAGCGGCATCAACTGGCACAAGGTGAGGCCTCTGTCGTGCCGGCGCCAGTTATCAAGGTCACGGCAAAGAAGATAGGGGAGATCAAACCTCTCTTTGACTCTTGGGTTCTTTGTAATGATGTTATTAGTTGAGTCGAGAATGGGCTTGAACGAACCTGCCATGCTAGCCGAGGTGATGACGTCGCACCGATCAATGAGTTCCTCCACCATGTCATCTTTCGGATCAGGGCAAGAGTAACGGGGTTGTTTCCGGCCTGTTCCCTCCATGGAGAAGACGATCGAACAATGGCAGAAGAAAGGGTGAAGGGCTGAAGGAAAATGGAGGAGGGAGAGGAAGAGCGTGCAACAGCAGTTCCAAATCGAGAGGGAAAGGCGAAGAGTCGGTGGACGGTTGCGAGTTTGCCACGGTTCACGAAGAGGCGCCCCGGCCTACATGTCCGTTCGAAAATACTGGGCTGTGCGGGACACTCTGGCCTGTCTAGACAGCCTTTTCTTTTATGTTTACCACAGACCAGCCCAGTAGTTTTTTTTTCTTTCTGAAAATGGCTAGCCCAGTTCTTTTGTGATTTGTCAAGTAAGTCGCTTTATCAGGCTTGCTGGGCTGCAAATCTTTCAAGACGAGGAGAGCTTCATTCGGCTGGCCGAGAAAATGGCCTATCAGTAATGAGAAATGGGCTGTACATTTTTAAAACACATCAAACCGGCAATTATTTTCAAATATCTTTCTTTCATTTCGAGATTTTAAATTGCATTGATTTTTATGCGTGGACAATTTATTGGATTTTATATTGATATACATTTATTTTTAAAATCAGTCTGAATGTGACTCGAAATTTTGGGATTAAAAACAGTTCAGACCGCATCGACATATGCAAAATTTCGTATAATTTTTTAACCGTGGCCACAATATGGGCTGTAATGCTAACATAAAGAATATGGGCTCCAAAAAAACCCGTAAGAATTAGCAAATGGGCTGTAAATTATTTGAAATAATGGCAGATGGGTTGTATGCTGTTTTCCACAGATTTGAGGCTTTCTACAGATGGCCTGTATACTGTTGGATGTCCATCCAACAGCCGTCGTGCTTCTTCAATCTCTGCTCTTCCTGCTCCAGCCGCTCAAACAAGCGCCGGCGGGACTGCCTGCTCCCTTCTCCCCACGGCCGGCTGTGCTGCCGCGTAGGCCTCACCGCCCCACCGTACTCCCATCGCTGGCCTAGCCATCCCTCTACTCGCCCACATCTGCTGTTATTCTTCGGCGACGGCAGACGAACCAGTAAACCCTCGTATAGTCGTACTCCCCTCCGCGTGGGAAACAAAAACAACGGCCGAGTCTTCCCTGCCTCCATGTCGTTCCCTTCCTAGGCCTCGCCGTCGTCCACCGCCCTGGTGCTCTCGGCGTGGCGTGGTCAGCATGGTCGACGATCGACATGCATCTGAAGTGGACTGTATGTGGAAAGGCTGACAGCTGGGTCCACGGCCGCACGCAAGGAAATGCCTCCTTATTACACGCAAAATAATGATTTCCTCCCCCTGACATCTGGGACCCACCGAAACGGCCTATGTATTTCACGAAAAAAAGTTACCGCCGCTGACAGCTCGGACCCACCAGCTATATCTTCGCACGCAAGGAAGTGCCTCCTTATTACGCACAAAAAAATGAATACTCCCCCTGCTAGCTGGGACCCAGTATAGTGGGCCTACTAAGTTGATGGGGATGAAGGGCTTTCTCAACTTAGTCAATATGCACGATTCTAGCTCGACTGACCGTACGATGTCCATCCAACGGCCATAGTGCTTCTTCAACCTCTGGTCTTCTTGCTCCAGCCGCCCAAAGCAGCGCCGGTCGTGCTGCCTGCTCCTGCCTCCCGTGGCCGGCTGTGCTGCCGCGGAGGCCTCACCGCCCCCACCGCTGGCCAGGCCATCCCTCCACTCCACTCACCCACACCCCCTGTTATTCTGCGGCGACGATAGCGCAGCCGAACCAGTGAACCCTTGTACTCCTCTCCGCGTGGGCATCCACTGCCGCGTCTTCCCCGGCTCCGTGTCGTCCCCTTCCTAGGCCTCGCCGTCGTCCACCGCCGTGGTGCTGTCGGCGCGGCGTGGTCAATGTGGTCAACGACCAAATTCCATCGGAAGAATACTGTACGTGGAGAGGCTGACAACTGGGTCCATGGCAGCCGCAAGGAAATGCCTCCTTTTTATGCGGAAAATAATTATTCCTCCACCTCACAGTAGGGACCCACCGGACGCCCACCAGTATATCGCAAAAAAAACGTTTGCCCCTGACTGCTGGGACCCACCCGACGGGCCACCGTATTTCGCGAAAAAACGTCCCCCTGCTATCAGCTCGGACCCACCGGAAGTGCCTCCTTATTACGCACAAAAAAATGAATACCCCCTGCTAGCTGGGACCCACCTTAGTGGCAGGCTGACTTGTGGGCCTACTAAGTTGACGGGGACGGAGGGCTTTGTCAACTTAGTCAATATGCACGATTCTAGCTCCGGTGACCGTACGATGTCCATCCAACGGCCGTAGTGCTTCTTCAACCTCTGGTGTTCTTGCTCCAGCCGCCCAAACCAGCGCCGGTCGTGCCTCGTGCTCCTGCCTCCCGTGGCCGGTTGCGATGCGGCGGAGGCCTCACCGCCCCCTACTACTCCCACCGCTGGCCAGGCCATCCCTCTACTCACCCACACCCACTGTTATTCTGCGGCGACGGCAGCCTCACACCGCAGCGAACCAGTGAACCCTCGTACTCCTCTACGCGTGGGCATCCACTGCCGCATCTTCCCCGGCTCCGCGTCGTCCCCTTCCTGGCCTCGCCGTCGTCCATTGCCCTGGTGCTCTCGGCGCGGCGTGGTCAACGTGGTCAAGGAACGGCTTCAATCGGACGTGGACTGTACGTGGAGAGGCTGACAGCTGGGTCCACGGCCGCAGCAAGGAAGTGCCTCTTTATTACGTGCAAAATAATTATTCCTCCACCTGACAGCGGGGACCCACCGGACGGGCCACCAGTACTTTGCAAAAAAATCTTTTCCCCCTGACTGCTGGGACCCACCGGACGGGCCACCGTATTTCGTGAAAAAACGTCCCCCCCCACTGTCAGCTCGGACCCACCGGAAGTGCCTCCTTATTACGCACAAAAAAATGAATACTCCCCCGGCTAGCTGGGACCCACCTTGCAGGGAGGCTGACTTGTGGGCCTACTAAGTTGACGGGGACGAAGGGCTTTGTCAACTTAGTCAATATGAACGATTCTAGCTCCAGTGACCGTACGATGTCAATCCAACGGCCGTAGTGCTTCTTCAACCTCTGGTCTTCTTGCTCCAGCCGCCCAAAGAAGCGCCGGTCGTGCCGCATGCTCCTGCCTCCCGTGGACAGCTGTGCTGCCGCAGAGGCCTCACTGCCCCTACTATTCCCACCGCTGGCCAGGTCCTGCGGCGATGGCAGCCTCACACCACAGCCGAACCAGTGAACCCTCGTAGTCCTCTCCGCGCGGGCTTCCACTGCCGCGTCGTCCCCTTCCTAGGCCTCGCCGTCGTCCACCGCTGTGGTGCTCTCTGCGCGGCGTGGTCAACATGGTCAAGGAATGACTTCCATCGGAAGAGTACTGTACGTGGAGAGGCTGACAGCTGGGTCCACGGCCACAGCCCAGTTTTTTTGTGATTTTCCATGTAAGTCGCTTTGTCAGGCCTGTTGGGCTGCAAATCTTTCAAGACGAGGAGAGCTTTCATTCGGCTAGCCGAGAAAATGGCCCATCAGTAATGAGAAATGGGTTGTACATTTTTAGAACACATCAAACCGATAATTAGTTTCAAATATCTTTTTTTCATTTCAAGATTTTAAATTACATTAATTTTTATGCGTGGAGAATTTGTTGGATTTTATATTGATATACATTTATTTTTAAAATCAGTTTGAATGTGAGTCGAAATTTCGGGATTAAAAACAGTTCGGACCGCACCGAAATATGCAAAATTTCGTATAATTTTTTAACCGTTGCCACAATATGGGCTGTAATGCTAACAAAAAGAATATGGGCTCCAAAAAAACCCTTAAGAATTAGCAAATGGGCTGTAAATTATTAGAAATAATGGCAGATGAGCTGTATGCTGTTTTCCACAGATTTGAGTATTTCCTAAAAAAAAGGTTGACGCACAAGCACTGACTATTGGATGTCCATCCAATGGCCGTCGTGCTTCCTCAATCACTGCTCTTCCTGCTCCGGCCGCTCAAACAAGCACCGACGGGACTGCCTGCTCCCTCCTCCTTGTGGCCGGCTGTGCTGCTGCGCAGGCCTCACTGCCCGATCGTACTCCCATCGCTGGCCTAGCCATCCCTCTACTCACCCACACCTGCTGTTATTCTCCGACGACGGCAGACGAACCAGTAAACCCTCGTACTTCCCTCCGCGTGGGAAACAACTGCCGAGTCTTCCCTGCCTCCGTGCCGTCCCCTTCCTAGGCCTCGCCGCCGTCCACCGCCCTGGTGCTCTTGGCGCGGCGTGGTCAACATGGTCAAGGAACGACTTCCATAGGACGTGGACTGTACGTGGAGAGGCTGACAGCTGGGTCCGCAGCCGCAGCAAGGAAGTGCCTCCTTATTACACAGAAAATAATGATTCCTCCACCTGACAGCTGGGACCCACCGGATGGGCCACTGTATTTCACGAAAAAACATTTCCCCCTAACTGCTGCGACCCACCAACTACATCTTCGCACGCAAGGAAGTGCGTCCGGGCAAAAAAATGATTCGCCCCATGACTGCTAGGACCCACCAGCTACATCTTCGCAGGCAAGGAAGTGCCTGACAGTCGGGATCCACCTGGTCGAAGTGTACGTAGCGTTGTCATTCTGGTCGCGAATGTGTACGTACATACTGGTAGATGTAGAGGCGCGCACATGTCGTAGTAGAGGCGCGCACGTGTCGTAGTAGAGGCGCGCACGTAGCATTTACACGTACGTACAGCGGCCAGGGTGCAAGAAAGAAAATACTGCCACGTATGTGTACATAAGGGCGGGGTCTCGAACGCCTACTCGCGCATATGTACGGCCAGGGCTCGTGTACATGGCTGGGTCGGAACGTAGAAACAGCATCGTCGTCGTGTTCATGGGGAGGCAACGGAATGTGTCATGTTCATGGGGAGGCAACAGAATGCGTCGTGTTCACCAGGAGGGCTTGGACGGAACAGGCGATGGAAACGAGGCTTGGCGTACCACAGAACGGAGGAAACGGCCTTGTGTTCGACCGGCCACGTTCGAAACGGGATCCTGTTCATCGGGAGGGGTCTGGCGTACCGCAAAACGGAGGAAACGGACCTCCTACGGTCGAAACGGGGGTCCTGTTGATTGGGAGGGGTGTGGCATACCGCAAAATGGATGAAACGGACTTGTGTTGGAGCGCTACAGTCGAAACAGGGGTCCTGTTCATCGGGAGGGGTGTGGCGTACTGCAAAACGGGACTCCACGGGATACTGTTCATCTCCTCCGTCGACCCCCTCCAGCCTCCACGAGCTACTGTTCATCCACCGTCGACCTCCTCCAGCGTCCACCTGCGATTGTTCATCCACGGGCTCCTGTTCATCCAGCCTCCATCGCGCGCTACTCCACCGGCTATTGTTCAACCAGCCCTCTCCACGGGCTCCTGTTCAACCACCCCTCCACGGGCTACTGTTCATCCTGCCCTCCACCGTCTACTGTTCATCCGGCCCTCCACAGGGGTGCTCCTATTCATCTAGCCCTCCACGGGGTCCTGTTCATCCAGCCCCAACCGGCTCAATTGATCGGGGTCCTGTTCATCCAGAGGCAACACCACGGGG
>NC_041390.1:523112473-523127851 GCF_002162155.2 Triticum dicoccoides | reverse complement strand
AGAGGCAGCATCGATCGGCTTCAGTTAGCAGCAGTAGCGAAGGAATCGCTCGATCGGGTTCAGTTAACAGCCATCGATCGATCGCTCGGGTTCAGTAACGCGTAGCCTGCAGTGCAATCGCTCGGGTTCAGTTAGAGCCCAACGCCTCGCTCGGGTTCAGTTAGAGCCAATGCCTCGCACACATGCGCGTACGTGTACGAGAGAAACGCGCATCGCTCAGCCCCCGACCTCCCACCGTAACCGGGAACTCCTCGAAATTTTCCTCCCCCTCGCTTCTACCATGGTTTTTTCCGTCATGGACGGCCCAAAGAATGTCATGCAGCTGCGTCTCCGGCCCGCCCAGGACGAAAAGCCCATTTTCTGTCATGATTTTTTTGTCATAGAAGTAGGAGCCACCACATCTATGATGATACCGGGTTTTGTCACAATTATCGTCATAGAAGTGTCATATGTATGATAGAATTTTTTTTCGTTCGGCCCAAAATGTCACGGATGTGTCTTTTTTTGTAGTGTAGTAGGACTAGGAAAGGAGGAATCCTACTCCTACTAGGAGGAGGATTCCTCCTCCCTTGGCGCGCAACTAGGGCCGGCCGGCCTCCCCCCTTGCTCCTTTATATACGGGGGCAGGGGGGCACCCTAGGACACACAAGTTGATTGTTTCCAGCCGTGTGCGGTGCCCCCTCCACCATAATCCACCTCGGTCATATCATAGCGGTGCTTAGGCGAAGCCCTGTTCTGGTAGCATCATCATCATCATCATGCCGTCGTGCTGACAAGGCTCTCCCTTGACACTCTACTGGATTGTGAGTTCGTGGGACGTCACCGAGCCAAACGTGTGCAGATCGCGGAGGTGCCATACTTTCGGTACTAGGATCGATCGATCGTGAAGATGTACGACTACATCAACCGCGTTGTCATAACACTTGCACTTACGGTCTACGAGGGTGTGTAGACAACACTCTCCCCTCTCGTTGCTATACATCACCATGATCTTACATGTGCGTAGGAATTTCTTTGGAATTACTGCGTTCCCCAACATCCTAGTCCTAGTAGGATTCACCCCCCTTTTTCCATTCTTCACCGGGGGGAAACATAAGGAGAGGGAGTAGGAGAAGGAAAGGGGGGTGGCGCCCCCTTCCCTAAACCAATTCGGCCTCCTCCCTTGTGGGGGGCCACCAGCCCCTTGTGGGCTGGTTAGCCTCCCTCCTATGTCCCATATGGCCCATATCTTCCACCAGGGGGTTTCGGTAACCCCTCCGGTACTCCGGTATGTACCCGATACACTTAGGAACCCTTCCAGTGTCCGAATACTACCTTCGAATATATCAACCTTTACCTCTCGATCATTTAGAGACTCGTTGTCATATCCGTGATTTCATTCGGTACTCCGAACAAAGTTTGGTCACCAAAAGCACATAACTCATAATACAAATCGTCATCGAACGTTAAGCGTGCGGACCCTACGGGTTTGAGAACTATGTAGACATGACCGAGACACATCTCCGATCAATAAACAATAGCAGAACCTGGATGCTCATATTGGTTCCTACATATTCTATGAAGATCTTTATCGGTCAAACTCCAATAACAAGATACAGTATTCCCTTTGTCATCGGTATGTTACTTGCCTGAGATTCGATCGTCGGTATCATCATACCTAGTCCAATCTCGTTACCGGCAAGTCTCTTTTACTCGTTCCGTAATGCATCATCCTGCAACTAACTCATTAGTCACATTGCTTGCAAGGCTTATAGTGATGTGCATTACCAAGAGGGCCCAGAGATACCTCTCTGATACTCGGAGTGACAAATCCTAATCTTGTTCTATGCCAACCCAACAAACACCTTCAGAGACACCAGTAGAGCATCTTTATAATCACCCAGTTACATTGTGAAGTTTGATAGCACACAAGGTGTTCCTCCGATATTCGGGAGTTGCATAATCTCATAGTCAGAGGAATATGTATAAGTCATGAAGAAAGCAATAGCAATAAAACTTAACGATCATTATGCTAAGCTAACAGATGGGCCTTGTCCATCACATCATTCTCCTAATGATGTGATCCCGTTCATCAAATAACAACACATGTCTATGGTCAGGAAACTTAACCATCTTTGATTAACGAGCTAGTTAAGTAGAGGCATACTAGGGACACTTATGTTTTGTCTATGTATTCACACATGTATCAAGTTTCTGGTTAATGAAATTCTAGCATGAATAATAAACATTTATCATGATATAAGGAAATATAAATAACAACTTTATTATTGCCTCTAGGGCATATTTCCTTCAGCCTCCCACTTGCACTAGAGTCAATAATCTAGTTCACATCGCCATGTGATTTAACACCAATAGTTCACATCTTTATGTGATTAACACCCACATTTCACATCGCCATATGACCAGCACCCAAAGGGTTTACTGGAGTCAATAATCTAGTTCATGTTTCTATGTGATTAACACCCAAAGAGTACTAAGGTGTGATCATGTTTTGCTTGTGAGAGAAGTTTAGTCAACGGGTCTCACACATTCAGATCCATATGTATTTTGCAAATTTCTATGTCTACAATGCTCTACATGGAGCTACTCTAGATTATTGCTCCCACTTTCAATATGTATCCAGATCGATGGTTAAAGCTTGCATCGACGTAACTCTTTATCACCTCCATAACTGAGAAATATTTCCTTAGTCCTCTTTAGGTAGCTAAATATAATTTTGACCGCTGTCCAATGATCTACTCTTGGATCACTATTGTACCGCCTTGCCAAACTCATGGCAAGGTACACAATAGGTCTGGTATATAGTATGTCATACTTTATAGAACCTATGGCTCATGCATAGGGAACGACATTCATTCTCTCTCTATCTTCTGCCGTGGTCGGGTTTTGAGTCTTACTCAACTTCATTCCTTACAACTCAGGCAAGAACTTCTTTGACTGATCCATTTTGAACTCCTTCAAAATCTTATCAAGGTATGTACTCATCAAAAGTCTTATCAAGCGTCTTGATCTATCTCTATAGACCTTGATGCCCAATATATAAGCAGCTTCACTGAGGTCCTTCTTTTGAAAAACTCCTTTTAAACACTACTTTATGCTTTCCAGAAAATTCTACATCATTTCCGACCAACAATATGTCATTCACATATACTTATCAGAAAGGCTGTAGTGCTCCCACTCACTTTCTTGTAAATACAGGCTTCTCTGAAAGTTTGTATAAAACCATATGCTCTGATCACCTCATCAAAGCGTATATTCCAACTCCAAGATGCTTGCACCAGTACATAGATGAATCGCTGTAGTTTGCACACTTTGTTAGCACCTTTAGGATCGACAAAATCTTTTGGTTGCATCATATACAACTCTTCTTTAAGAAATCCGTTAAGGAATGAAGTTTTGACATCCATTTGCCAGATTTAATAAAATGTGGCAGTTGCTAACATGATTCAGACAGACTTAAGCATCGCTACAAGTGAGAAAATCACATTGTAGTCAACACCTTGAACTTGTTGAAAAACCCGTTTGCGACAATTTGAGCTCTGTAGATAGTAACACTACCATCACAGTCTGTCTTCCTCTTGAAGATCCATTTATTCTCAATGGCTTACCGATCATCGGGCAAGTCAACCAAAGTCCATACTTTGTTCTCATACATGGATCCCATCTCATTTTTCATGGTCTCAAGCCATTTTGCGGAATCTGGGCTCATCATCGCTTCCTCATAGTTCGTAGATTCGTCATGGTCTAGTAACATGACTTCTAGAACAGGATTACCGTACCACTCAGGTGCGAGACGTGCTTTGGTTGACCTACGAGGTTGATAACCCACAAGTATAGGGGATCGCAATAGTTTTCGAGGGTAGAGTATTCAACCCAAATTTATTGATTCGACACAAGGGGAGCCAAAGAATATTCTCAAGTATTAGCAGCTGAGTTGTCAATTAAACCACACCTGGAAACTTAATATCTGCAGCAAAGTGTTTAGTAGCAAAGTAATATGATAGTAGTGATAACGGTAGCAAAAGGTAACAGTAGTAAAAGTAATGTTTTTGGTATTTTGTAGTGATGATAGCAATAGCAATGGAAAAGTAAATAAGCGAAGAACAATATATGAAAAGCTGGTAGGCAATGGATTAGTGATGGAGAATTATGCCGGATGCAGTTCATCATGTAATAGTCATAACCTAGGGTGACACAGAACTAGCTCCAGTTCATTGATATAATGTAGGCATGTATTCCAAATATAGTCATACGTGCTTATGGAAAAGAACTTGCGTGACATCTTTTGTCCTACCCTCCCGTGGCAGCGGGGTCCTTACGGAAACTAATGGATATAAAGGCCTCCTTTTAATAGAGAACCGGAACAAAGCATTAACACATAGTGAATACATGAGCTCCTCAAACTACGTCATCACTGGTAAGTATCTCGATTATTGTCACTTCGGGGTTAACGGATCATAACACATAATAGGTGACTATATACTTGCAAGATAGGATCAAGAACACTCATATATTGATGAAAACATAATAGGTTCAGATCTGAAATCATGGCACTCAGGCCCTAGTGACAAGCATTAAGCATAGCAAAGTCATAGCAACATCAATGTCAGAACATAGTGGACACTAGGGATCAAACCCTAACAAAACTAACTCGATTACATGATAGAACCTATCCAACCCATCACCGTCCAGCAAGCCTACGATGGAATTACTCACGCACGGCGGTGAGCATCATGAAATTGGTGATGGAAGATGGTTGATGATGACGATGGCGATGGATTCCCCTCTCTGGAGCCCCGAACGGACTCCAGATCAGCCCTCCCGAAAGGTTTTAGGGCTTGGCGGCGGCTCCATATCGTAAAATGCGATGATTTCTTCTCCCTGATTTTTTCTCCCTGAAACTCAATGTATGGAGGTGGAGTTGGAGTCGGAGAGGCAACAGGGGGCCCACGAGGTAGGGGGGCGCGCCCCCACCCTCGTGGAGAGGTGCTGGGCCCCCGGGCCTTCATATTTTGTAGGTACTTTTCTTATTTTCTGAAAAGTGGCTCCGTGAAGTTTCAGGTCATTCTAAGAACGTTTGCTCCTACACATAAATAACACCATGGTAATTCTGCTGAAAACAGCGTCAGTCCGGGTTAGTTCCATTAAAATCAGGCAAGTTAGCTAGAGTCCAAAACAAGGGCAAAAGTGTTTGGAAAAGTAGATACGTTGGAGATGTATCAACTCCCCCAAGCTTAAACCTTTGCTTGTCCTCAAGCAATTCAGTTGACAAACTGAAAGTGATAAAGAAAAAGTTTTACAAACTCTGTTTGCTCTTGTTGTTGTAAATATGTAAAGCCAGCATTCAAGTTTTCAGCAAAGATTATAACTAACCACATTCACAATAATGCATAGGTCTCAAGTTTACTCATATCAATGGCATAATCAACTAGCGAGCCATAATAATAAATCTCAGATGATAACACTTTCTCAAAACAATCATAATATGATATAACAAGACGGTATCTCACTAGCCCTTTCTGAGACCGCAAAACATAAATGCAGAGCACCTTTAAAGACCAAGGACTGACTAGACATTGTAATTCATGGTAAAAGAGATCCAGTCAAGTCATACTCAATGTAAACTAACAGTAATAAATGCAAATGACATCGGTGCTCACCAACTGGTGCTTTTTAATAAGAAGATGATGACTCATCATAAAAGTAAATAGATAGGCCCTTCGCAGAGGGAAGCAGGGATTTGTAGAGGTGCCAGAGCTCGGTTTTGAAAAAGAGGTGAATAATATTTTGAGCGGTATACTTTCATTGTCAACATAACAACCAAGAGATGGCGATATCTTCCATGCTACACACATTATAGGCGGTTCCCAAACAGAATGGTAAAGTTTATACCCCCCTTCCACCAACAAGCATCAATCCATGGCTTGCTCGAAACAATGAGTACCTCCAACTAACAAGAGTCCCAGGGGGAGTTTTGTTTGCAATTATTTTGATTTAGTTGGCATAAAGCATGGGACTGGGCATCCCGGTGACCGGCCATTTATCTCGTGAGTGAGGGGTGGAGTCCACTCCTCTTGAGAATAACCCGCCTAACATGGAAGATACGGACAGCCCTAGTTGATACATGAGCTATTCGAGCATACAAAACATGATATTTATTTGAAGGTTTAGAGTTTGGCACATACAAATTTACTTGGAACGGCAAGTAGATACTGCATATAGGTAGGTATAGTGGACTCATGTGGAATAACTTTGGGGTTTAAGGGATTTGGATGCACAAGCAGTATTCCCGCTTAGTACAGGTGAAGTCTAGCAAAAGACTGGGAAGCGACCAGCTAGAGAGCGACAACAGTCATGAACATGCATTAAAATTAATCAACATCAAATGCAAGCATGAGTAGGATATAATCCACCATGAACATAAATATCGTGAAGGCTATGTTGATTTTGTTTCAACTACATGCGTGAACATGTGCAAAGTCAAGTCACTTAAATCATTCAGAGGAGGATACCACCCTATCATACCACATCATAACCATTTTAATAGCATGTTGGCATGCAAGGTAAACCACTATAACTCATAGCTAATCAAGCATGGCACAAGAAACAATGATCTCTAGTTGTCATTGCAAACATGTTTATTCATAATAGGCTAAATCAGGAACGATGAACTAATCATATTTACAAAAACAAAAGAGGTCGAGTTCATACCAGTTTTTCTCATCTTAGCCAGTCCATCATATATCATCATAATTGCCTTTCACTTGCACGATCGAATGATGTGATTAATAATAATAGTGCACGTGCATTGGACTAAGATGGAATCTGCATGCATTCAATAAACAGGAGAAGACACGGTAATATGGGCTCTTTTGCCAGATCAACAATAATGCATATAAGAGCCACTTCAACAATTTAATTATGGTCTTCTCCTATCGACCCCCAAAGAAAAGAAAAGAAATATAACTATTTACACGGGAAAGCTCCCAACAAGCAAAAGAAGAACAGGAAAATTTTTCGGGTTTTCTTTTTAATTACTACTACAAGCATGTAAGGTAAATTAATTAAAATCTACAACTAATTTTTTTGGTTTTTCTTAAGGTTTATTAAACACACAAGAAGAAAGCATAAAAAGGAAAATAAACTAGCATGGATGATACAATGAAAAAGTATGAGCACCGACATCTAGCAATGAGTGTGTGAGCATAAATGTAATGTTGGTGGGAAATACGTACTCCCCGAAGCTTAGGCTTTTGGCCTAAGTTGGTCTATGGCCACGGCTGGCCTGGTGGATATCCATAATAGTAGTTGGGGTCCTACTGAGAAGAAGAAGAGGAAGACTCTTATTGCCACTGGCTGACAATCATCTCTAGATCCCACTGGTAATTAGACTGTCGTGAAGGATCAACTTGTGGTTCCGGCTCTGGCTCCATGGCTAGTGCAGGGTTCCGGTAGGCGTGAATAGCCTTCAACGGAACGAGGTATTGGCCTACAAATAAATCAAACAAAGAAGGAGCAGGCAGGATAATAGTCTCAGGATGATGTTTATTAAAGAACAATTGATATTTAAGCTCTCCTTCCGTATTCTTAACAATAAAATCATGTGCCACCATACTTTTATAATCTAGATAAACACGAGGCAACACTTTTTCTTCTTTCTCAGAATGCCTAATAGGTATGTTAAAATGTGCAGCTAGGCGTGAAGCATAGATGCCTCCAAAGATGGGGCCCTTTGTACGGTTCAGACTTAACCGTTTGGCAATAATGCCGCCCATACTAAAAGTGTTGTCACTGTATAAACCTTGGAGCAAAATAATAATATCAGGGATACTAAGGTTTCCACAGTTTCCGCGACCAATTAAGCAACGACTAGCAAATAATGCAAAGTAGCGTAAAACAGGAAAATGTATGCTAGTGATTCGTGCATCGGAAACCTTCCTTGTTTCCCCTACAGTGATAGTATCAATAAACCCCTCCACATCATCACGATGTGGTTCTTCTGTCTTGCCCTCAAAAGGGACTAAAAAATCCGAAAAAAATCATAAAGTGACATCTCCTTATGCTCATCATATAAATGAAACTCCATCGTAGGTGGTGAGTTCCTAGAATGAAAATGAAAGTTTTGCACAAAGGTATTTGTGAGTAAGAGATACTGATCGCATTGGTCGTGGAGGAAAGCGGTGAGGCCTGCATTATGAGCCAATTCATGAAAATCTTCATAAATCCCGGCTGCTCTCAAGAAGTCCTCGGAAGGCCATTCACACGCCCAAACCTCCGCTGTGCGAGGCAGATTATACTTAGGCTTTGGTGCCTTTTCCTTCGAGCTTTGGCTCGATGAGCCCCTCAAAAGTCTCCTCATCATTTTCTAAAAAATTCGGAAATTTTTAGTAACTTCAAAATAAAAGTAAACCAAACTCAATAATATTGATAGCAACTACTCCTACAAGTGCCTAGGGCCTATATCATGCATCAAAACTACTTTTGACCATATAAATTTGTCATGCAAGCTCAAGAACAGGGTCACCTAAGCAACACAAATTTGCAATGAATAAAGAACTAGAACAAAAACTAATTGGACCAATGGAGGAGTCACATACCAAGGAACAATCTCCCCAAGCAGTTTTGTGAGAGGTGCTTTGAGCAAGGAGATCGAAAATGGCAGCAAGATGAGCTAGAACTCGTGCTTGAGCTGGATATTCGTGTTTGGGGAGGAAGAAGGAGTGTGTGGGTGCAGGAATAAGTGGAGGAGGGCCACCGTGGGCCCACGAGGCAGGGGGCGCGCCCAGGGGTAGGGCGCGCCCTCCACCCTCATGGGCAGGTGGTTGACCCCCCCTGCTGTGTTCTCAGTTCCATAAATCCTCAAATACTCTAGAAAAAATCAAATTTGAATTTTAGGGCATTTGGAGAACTTTTATTTTGAGGTATTTTTATATTGCTCGGATAATCAGATAACAGACAGAAAAATATTTATTTTTATTTTATTTAATATAAATAATAGAAAGTAAAAGTGGGGTATAGAAGGTTGTGCCTTCTAGTTTCATCCATCTCATGATCATCAAAAGGAATCCACTAATAAGGTTGATCAAGTCTTGTTAACGAACTCATTCCGAATAACATGGAACCGGAGAAATTTCGAATAACGCTATGAAACGTCAACAGGGATATGCACATCCGCAATAATAAGAATATCATATTTCTTCTTGACAGTAGGAAGAGGGAATTCAAAACCTCCAAATATAATCGATGGAATCTTTCCAATAGAGTTGATACTATGAACTTGAGGTTGTTTCCTCGGAAAGTGTACCATATGCTCATTGCCATTAACATGAAAAGTGACATTGCCTTTAGTGCAATCAATAACAGCCCTTGGAGTATTCAAAAAGGGTCTTCCAAGAATAATAGACATACTATCGTCCTCGGGAATATCAAGAATAACAAAGTCCGTTAAAATAGTAACGTTTGCAACTACAACAGGCACATCCTCACAAATACCGACAAGTATAGCAGTTGATTTATCAGCCATTTGCAAAGATATTTCAGTAGGGGTCAACTTATTCAAATCAAGTCTACGATATAAAGAGAGAGGCATAACACTAACACCGGCTCCAAGATCACATAAAGCAATTTTAACATAGTTTCTTTTAATGGAGCATGGTATAGTGGGTACTCCTGGATCTCCAAGTTTCTTTGGTATTCCACCCTTAAAATTATAATTAGCAAGCATGGTGGAAATTTCAGCTTCCGGTATCTTTCTTTTATTTGTAATTATATCTTTCATGTACTTAGCATAAGGATTGGTTTTGAGCATATCAATTAATCGCATACGCAAAAAGATAGGTCTAATCATTTCAGCAAAGCGCTCAAAATCCTCATCATCCTTTTTCTTGGATGGTTTGGGAGGAAAAGGTATGGGTTTCTGAACCCATGGTTCTCTTTCTTTACCATGTTTCCTAGCAACAAAGTCATTCTTATCATAACGTTGATTCTTTGATTGTGGGTTATCAAGATCAACAGCAGGTTCAATTTCTATATCATTATCATTACTAGGTTGAGCATCATGATGAACATTATTATTAACATTATCACTAGTTTCAGGTTCATTACCAGATTGTGTTTCAGCATCAGAAATAGAAATATCATTTGGATTCTTAGGTGTTTTAGTGATAGGTTCACTAGAAGCTTGCAAAGTCCTATCATTTTTCTTTTTCTTTTTTTAGAAGAACTAGGTACATCTATATTATTTCTCTGAGAATCTTGCTCAATTCTCTGAGGATGGCCTTCAGGATACAAAGGTTCCTGAGTTATTTTACCACATCTAGTCATAACTCTTATAGCATTATCATTATCCTTACTATTCAATTCATTGAGCAAATCATTTTGAGCTTTAAGTACTTGTTCTACTTGAGTGGTAACCATAGAAGCATGTTTACTAATAAGTTTAAGTTCACCTTTGACATTAGCCATATAATCACCCAAGTGTTCAAGCATATTTGAATTGTATTTCAATTGTCTACCGAAATAAACGTTAAAATCTTCTTGCTTAGCCATAAATTTATCAAACTCATCTAAGCATGGGCTAGCAAATTTAGTAAATGGGATTTCAACTTTATCATATCTATAGAGAGAATTTACCTTTACTACCTGTGTCGGGTTATCAAGACCATGAGTTTCTTCAATAGGAGAAGGATTTGGATCATATGTTTCTTCAACAGGCGGTAAATTAAGACCATGTATTTCTTCAATAGGAGGTAAATTCTTAACATCTTCAGCTTTAATACCTTTTTCTTTCATAGATTTCTTTGCCTCTCGCATATCTTCAGGACTGAGAAATAGAATACCCCACTTCTTCGGAGTTGGTTTAGGAATTGGCTCAGGAATTGGCTCCGGAGGTGTCCAATTATTTTCATTTGTCAACATATTATTCAATAGAATTTCAGCTTCATCCGATGTTCTTTCCCTGAAAACAGAACCGGCACAACTATCCAGGTAATCTCTAGAGGCATCGGTTAGTCCATTATAAAAGATATCAAGTATTTCATTTTCTTAAGAGGATGATCAGGCAAAGCATTAAGTAATTGGAGAAGCCTCCCCCAAGCTTGTGGGAGACTCTCTTCTTCAATTTGCACAAAATTATATATATCCCTTAAAGCAGCTTGTTTCTTATGAGCAGGGAAATATTTAGCAGAGAAGTAATAAATCATATCCTAGGGACTACGCACACAACCAGGATCAAGAGAATTAATCCATATCTTAGCATCACCCTTTAATGAGAATGGAAATATTTTAAGGATATAAAAGTAGCGAGTTCTCTCATCTTTAGTGAACAGGGTGGCTATATCATTCAATTTAGTAAGATGTGCCACAATAGTTTCAGATTCATAACCATGAAAAGGATCAGATTCAACCAAAGTAATTATATCAGTATCAACAGAGAATTCATAATCCTTATCAGTAATAAAGATAGGTGAAGCAACAAAAGCAGGGTCAGGTTTCATTCTAGCATTTAGAGATTGATTACTCCATTTAGCTAATAATCTTTTGAGTTCATTTCTATTTTGGCAAGCTAAAATAGCTAAAGAAGCTTCTTGATCAAAGACATAACCCTTAGGAATAACAAGTGATTCTTCATCATCACTTTCATCAGTATCATCAGATTCAATATTTTCAATCTCTCTAGCCATAGCAACTTGTTCATCAAGAAAATCACTAAGTGGCATAGTAGTATCAGGCATAGAGGTAGTTTCATCATAAGTATCATGCATAGCAGAAGTGGCATCATTAATAACATGCGACATATCAAAACGAATAGCAGAAGCAGGTATAGGTGTCGCAAACTTACTCATAACAGAAGGTGAATCAAGTGCAGAGCTAGATGGCAGTTCCTTACCTCCCCTCATAGTTGAGGGATAGATCTTGGTTTTTGGATCTCTCAAGTTCTTCATAATGATAAGTAGATATATATCCCAAGTGACTCAAAGAATAGAGCTATGCCCCCCGGCAACGGCGCCAGAAAATAGTCTTGATAACCCACAGGTATAGGGGATCGCAACAGTTTTTGAGGGTAGAGTATACAACCCAAATTTATTGATTCGACACAAGGGGAGCCAAAGAATATTCTCAAGTATTAGCAGCTGAGTTGTCAATTCAACCACACCTAGAAATTTAATATCTGGAGCAAACTGTTTAGTAGCAAAGTAATATGATAGTAGTGATAACGGTAGCAAAAGGTAACAATAGTAAAAGTAATGTTTTTGGTATTTTGTAGTTATGATAGCAATAGCAACGGAAAAGTAAATAAGCGAAGAACAATATATGAAAAGATCGTAGGCAATGGATCAGTGATGGAGAATTATGCCGGATGCAGTTCATCATGTAACAGTCATAACCTAGGGTGAAACAGAACTTGCTCCAGTTCATTGATATAATGTAGGCATGTATTCCGAATATAGTCATACGTGCTTATGGAAAAGAACTTGCATGACATCTTTTGTCCTACCCTCCCATGGCAGCGGGGTCCTTACGGAAACTAAGGGATATTAAGGCCTCCTTTTAATAGAGAACCGGAACAAAGCATTAACACATAGTGAATACATGAACTCCTCAAACTACAGTCATCACCGGTAAGTATCCCGATTATTGTCACTTTGGGGTTAACGGATCATAACACATAATAGGTGACTATAAACTTGCAAGATAGGATCAAGAACACTGATATATTGATGAAAACATAATAGGTTCAGATTTGAAATCATGGCACTCGGGCCCTAGTGACAAGCATTAAGCGTAGCAAAGTCATAGCAACATCAATCACAGAACATAGCGGACACTAGGCATCAAACCCTAACAAAACTAAGTCAATTACATGATAGATCCCATCCAACCCATCACCATCCAACAAGCCTACGATGGAATTACTCACACACGGCGGTGAGCATCATGAAATTGGTGATGGAGGATGGTTGATGATGACGATGGCAACGGATTCCCATCTTCGGAGCCCTGAACAGACTCCAGATCAGCCCTCCCAAGAGGTTTTAGGGCTTGGCGGTGGCTCCGTATCGTAAAACGCGATGATTTCTTCTCCCTGATTTTTTCTCCCCGAAACTCAATATATGGAGGTGGAGTAGGAGTCGGAGAGGCAACAGGGGGCCCACGAGGTAGGGGGGCGCGCCCCCCACCCTCGTGGAGAAGTGGCGGGCCCCCTGGCCTTCATCTTTTGCAGGTATTTTTCTTATTTTCTGAAAAGTGGCTCCGTGAAGTTTCAGGATATTCCGAGAACGCTTGCTCCCGCACATAAATAACACCATGGTAATTCTGCTGAAAACATCGTCAGTCCGGGTTAGTTCCATTCAAATCATGCAAGTTAGAGTCCGAAACAAGGGCAAAAGTGTTTGGAAAAGTAGATACATTGGAGACGTATCAGAGGTTCGGTAGTAACTTGATCTGAAGTTTCATGATCATTATCATTAGCTTCCTCTCTAGTTGGTGTAGGTTTAGCGACCAGACCTCAAACGGTCTGATCTCTGTGCTTCAGTGTCATTCCTAGATCAGTAATGCTGACACGCACAATACTTGAAGGATTTATAACAGAGTAGCAATCACACACTTATTACATCGAATGTATCAAAAGAGAACTTATTACAATAAATATGGCTTAAGGCCATCTAATAACGATAACAGCGGAAGGCTTGGAAGATAAGTGAGTCCATCAACTCCAATGGCATCACTAAGTATAGAACCGCGACCTAAAGGCACCTTACTCGTCGTCTGAAAAGTATGCAACATGAACGTTGCAGCCAGAAACGGGACAGCACATGGAATGTGCTGGCAATGTAACACATAGAGAGTAATGAAAGAAATAGGCTATACTACATGCATATATGGCTGGTGGAAAGCTCTATGGTTACAGTTTTGCATAAAGCCAATTTTTCCCTACTGCAAAGGAATAAATTTTATTTAACTATCATGGTAGTTGTTAAACATTGAGAGTGTAGACACCCTCTCAATCCCAATTAAGCATCATATATAAAACCCAACAATACTAATTAGAGTAACATGATGAGATTCACATGATAATCCAAGTACTAGATACTCAAGTTGTCCATAACCGGGGACACGGCTAATCATGATTAGTTTATACACTCTGCAGAGGTTTGCACACTTTTCCCCACAAGACTCGATCTCCTCCGTTGGGATTCTCGCACTACATGATGTTTGAGAAACGGATGACCGAGACATAGTCTTTCAGAAGCGCTAGCACCTTACGAACGGGTAGACCGTACCAACCTACATCCCCTACATCTGCTAGTCTACCACTTCAAGAGTTCGCACGACTTAGTCAACTATGCTAGAGCCCATAGTAGCTTGTGGCTGCACACGGAAGTTTCTAGTATGAATAATCTCATGATCCCTTTGAGCTTGGGTGGCGGTCCAAAAGAAAAACAGGCAATCGCTGGAATACCCAGGTGCCTCAATCCACCCAGATGTGTGTTTAAGTCGCCACCTTAAATAAACCATTAATTTATCAATCTCACATCTGTCATGGATACACTCACCCAATCCACGTCTACTAGCATAGCATGGCAATATAAGCAAACGTAGAAGTAACTCCCAAGGGTTGATAATAAAACAGGTAATAGGTTCTACCTCATCTACTTCCCAAAACCCACAATTTGATTAGATCCTAATCATGCAATGTTTGAGGGTTGATCTAATGCAATAAAAACTGGGTAGTAGGAGGTATGATCAAAGTGTTACTTGCCTTGCTGATGATCCGCGAAACCTAGCGATTCGAAGTAGCAAGCGGCGCACTTCGGGTTCTCTATCGCAAACAAACAAGCATACAATAAGCACTCATATAGTGCACGAGTAAAACTCAAATAAGAGATCTAACCATAAAGTTCAACTTAAGAACTCCGGTTTGCAAAAAGAATCAAATCGACCGAAACAACGAAAGTCAAACGGCGAAAGAAACAGCCTTTGTTTACTATTCTGCATCTAGGTCAAATTTTACAGAAGCAAAAACTTGTTTGAGTTGGTTAAACGGAAAGAGGGTTTCGAGACGAAACTCCGGGCGCTTGAATCGTCTGATTCCGATAAACGAGCGAAAAGTTATACTAGAACGAAAATCGGATCAGAAATCACGATCAGAAATAATCGTGGAAAATCTAAGAAAAAGAAAAAACGATGAACAGATTAACGAACGAACGTTCCTCTTCTGTAACTAAACGATGAACGCGTCCGTTAAAATGAACGAACGAGCGAACGCTCTCTAAATAACTAAACCGGAAATAAACCGATCTAAAAAATGGATCTAAAAAACCGAACAAAAACCGGTGAAAACCGAACGGTTTCTAGGAAAAACCGGCGGCGGCGGCG
>NC_041390.1:523091518-523112126 GCF_002162155.2 Triticum dicoccoides | reverse complement strand
CGTGGGGCGGCGCGGCGATGCGGCAACGTGCGACGGCGGGCTCCGGGGGCTGCGGCAGCGCGAGGTGGCGGGGCGGGGCGCTAGGGTTAGGGTTCCTGGCGGTGCGGCGGCTTGGGCTAAATGGGCTCGGGGCGGCGCTATTTAAAGGCCCGGCCAGAGGAGCCCTGGCCGAAACTGGCCCTAAGTCGGTTGCGTCTTTTTCTAAATAATTATGCGCAGAAAAACAAATAAAAGAAATACTAAACAGAGTCCAAAAATCCCGAAATAAATTTTCGCCGACTTCTAAAATCAAGCCGAACAGGAAGAAGATTTATTTGGGGCCTAAATGCAATTTTGAAAAACGCGCATTTTTCCTAAATTCAAATAAAATGGCAAATAAAACCAAAATGGAATCTTATTTGATTTTATTATTAAATCCTCAATATTTCTTTATTTTGGGAAAGTCATTTTATTCCATATCTCATATTTTTATAATAGAAATAATTGAAGATAAAATAAATAAAATCAAATGATCCTATTTTCAAAATTCGAGAAAACTCAAATATGAAAATAATGAAATCCCCAACTCTCTTCGAGGGTCCTTGAGTTGCGTAGAATTTCTAGGATCAAACCAAAAGCAAGTAAAATATGATATGAAGTGATGATCTAATGTATAACATTCCAGATTGAAAATTTGGGATGTTACAGTAGGCATCATTGGAACTGATTTCTGTGATGAGCTACTTTCCAATTCGAGAGAAGGTACAATTAACTCATCAAGTTCCACTTTCCTCCCACTCACTTCTTTCGAGAGAAACTCCTTCTCTAGAAAGGATCCATTCTTAGCAACAAATATCTTGCCTTTGGATCTGTGATAGAAGGTGTTGGGGAACACAGTATTTCAATTTTTTTCCTACGATCACACAAGAGCTATCTAGGAGATGCATAACATCGAGGCGTGAGAGTGTGTCCACATACCCTCGTAGACCTAAAGTGGAAGCGTTTAGTAACGCGGTTGATGTAGTCGAATGTCTTCACAATCCAACCGATCCAAGTACCGAACGTATGGCACCTCCGTGTTCAGCACACGTTCAGCACGGTGACGTCCCTCGAGCTCTTGATCCAGTTGAGGACGAGGGAGAGTTCTATCGGCACGACGGCATAGTGATGGTGATGATGTTACCGGCATAGGGCTTCACCTAAGCACTATGATGATATGACAGAGGTGTTAAACTGTGGAGGGGGGCATCGCACACGGCTAAGAGATTGTCTGTTGTGCTATGGGGTGCCCCTACCCACGTGTATAAAGGAGGGGGGAGAGGAGGCCGGCCATAGGGGGGCGCTCGCCATTGGGGAGTCCAACTAGGATTCCCAATCCTAGTTGGAGCCCTCTTCCTTTCCAAGAGAGGGAGAGAGGGAATGGGGAGGAAGGGAGAAGGAAAGAGGGGGGGCGCCGCCCCCTCCCTAGTCCCTTTCAGAGTGGCCATGGGGGTGGGGCCTCCCTTGCGGCCCTCCTCTCCTTTCCAGTAAGTCCCATGAAGGCCCACTACTCCCCCCCCCCCCCGAGGGGGGAGGGGTCCGGTAACCCCCGGTACTCAGAAATTTATTTGAAACTTCCCGAAACCATTCCGGTGTCCGAATGTAACCTTCCAATATATGAATCTTTACCTCTCAACCATTTCGAGACTCCTCGTCATGTCTGTGATCTCATCCGAGACTCCGAACTAACTTCGGTCATCAAATCTCATAATTCATAATACAAATTGTCATCGAACATTGAGCGTGCGGACCCTAAGGGTTCGAAAAGTATGTAGACATGACCGAGATACTTCTCTGGTAAATAACCAATAGCATAACCTGGATGCTCATATTGGATCCTACATATTCTATGAAGATATTTATCGGTCAAACCGCATAACAACATAGTTTATTCCCTTTGTTATTGGTATGTTACTTACCCGAGATTCGATCATCGGAATCATCATACCTAGTTCAATCTCGTTACCGGCAAGTCTCTTTACTCGTTCCGTAATGCATCATCCCGCAACTAACTCATTAGTCACATTCTTGCAAGGCTTATAGAGATGTGCATTACCGAGAGGGCCTAGAGATACCTCTCCGATACTCGGAGTGGCAAATCCTAATCTCGATCTATGCCAACCCAAAAAACACCTTCGGAGACACCTGTAGAGCATCTTTATAATCACCCAGTTACATTGTGATGTTTTATAGCACACAAAGTGTTCCTCCGGTATTCGGGAGTTGCATAATCTCATAGTCAGAGGAATATTTTTAAGTCATGAAGAAAGCAATAGCAATAAAACTTAACGACCTTTATGCTAAGCTAGCGGATGCGTCTTGTCCATCACATCATTCTCTAATGATGTGATCCCATTCATCAAATGACAACACATGTCTATTGTCAGGAAACTTAACCATCTTTGATTAACGAGCTAGTCAAGTAGAGGCATACTAGGGACACTCTGTTTGTCTATGTATTCACACATGTACTAAGTTTTCGGTTAATACTATTCTAGCATGAATAATAAATATTTATCATGATATAAGGAAATGTAAATAACAACTTTGTTATTGCCTCTAGGGCACATTTTCTGCAGAAGGTGTACCCAACAGTTTCTTTTGGGTATCCTATGAAGACGCATTTCTCCGATTTGGGTTTGAACTTATCAGGCTGAAGCTTTTTCACATAAGCATCGCAACCCCGAACTTTAAGAAACGACAGCTTAGGTTTCTTGCCAAACCACAATTCATACGGTGTCATCTCAACAGATTTAGATGGTGCCCTATTTAATGTGAATGCAGCTGTCTCTAATGCATAACCCCAAAACGATAGTGATAAATCGGTAAGAGACATCATAGATCGCACCATATCTAATAAAGTACGGTTATGACGTTCGGACACACCATTACGATGTGGTGTTCCAGGTGGCATGAGTTGTGAAACTATTCCACATTATTTTTAATGATGGTCAAACTCGTACCTCAAATATTCGCCTCCGCGGTCATATCGTAGAAACTTTATTTTCTTGTTATGATGATTCTCTATTGTTAACGTATGTAGATCTTGTATAGATGGAAACGTTTTGTACCTACCATATCTTATTGATACGTGTAGATTGTTTCTTGGCTTCCAAGCCTTTGTAACCGTGTCATATATATATGAGCCGATCGCCCCTGTTGTGTGGCGTCTTCCCTCAAACTACTTCTCACGATACATGTTTATATGGTATCAGAGCCAAGAGGTCTTGAGTTCAAGACCCTGCCAACGTAGTATTAAAATAAAATGATTCTGCGGCCAACATCGATCCCACGTCTAAGGACCAAAATAGCCTAGACATGAGGGGGAGTGTTGAAATATATTGTCTGCCTCCCTCCATCAGTTCGGACTTTTGGATGAGTTGGCTGGAGCATGAATTCAATATGGTATCAGAGCTCCTTGGTGGACCAGGACTCCTTGGGCCACCTCTCCCTCCTGGCAGACCAGGACTCCTTGGGCCACGACCCACCGGACCACAACACCGCCCGTTAACATGGGTTCCTCCTGGCTAGCAGGCTTACACGATGCAGCTCGCGCCTCTTCATGGCAACACATTCGGCAGCAACCCTCCACCTCCCGCGACGCCATACGTACAACCTGGACCTGGTGCTCATGGCAACGGTGCACCAGCATGGGGCTGCTCCGCCCTTGTCGCGACCCTGAACAGTACCTTCAGCGCTCCCATGGCCGACTCCTCCACCACGGGCACATGGGTGATGGACTCCGGCGCTACATCTCACATGGTTTCAGACCCCGATATGCTCACTTCTCTGTCTCAATTTTCCACTCCCTCTTATGTCACGGTCGGCAATGGTGTTTCTTTACCCATCTCCACATCTGGTCATACTACTCTCTCCACATGTCACCGCACGTTTTTGCTAAATAATGTTCTAGTAGTTCCTGACATCATTAAAAATCTGCTTTCTACTTGTTAACTCACTACTGATAATTCTTATTCTATGGAATATGACCCCTTTGGTTTTTCCATTAAGGATCTTCACACGGCGCGAGATCATACGCTGCAGTAGCCCCGGTCCTCTGTATGAGTTCTCCACAAGCACCAGCTCTCCATCGCCTTACGGACTCGTCGCCTCCACCAACTCCACCGAGCTATGGCATCGTCTCTTTGGACATCCTGGTCATGACGCTATGTCACATTTATCTAAACAATTTGCTATTCCATGTAATAAAGTCACTATGGTGTGTCATGCATGTCAACTTGGCAAGCATTTACGTCTACCTTTTTCTAGGTCCCAAACAATTTGCAGTGTTCCATTTCAGTTAATTCATTGTGATTTATGGACCTCTCCTATTGCAAGCAATTCTGGTTTAAAATATTATCTTGTCATCGTCGATGATTTCTCGCACTTTATTTGGACCTTTCCTCTACGGAGAAAATCCGACACTTGCGACGTCCTTATTAATTTCGTTGCTTACGCTCGCACCCAGTTCAACCTTCCTGTCGTTTCCCTACAAACTGACAACGGCACTGAGTTCGTTAACTCCACCCTAGTCGAGTTTTTAGCTCTCCATGGAATCCACCTTTGCATGTCTTGTCCTTACACTTCATCTCAAAACGGTAAAGCCAAGCACACTTTGCACAATCTCAATGACATCACCCGCACTCTCCTTATTCAAGCACACATGCCACCCTCATATTGGTCCAAGGCCCTCGCTGCCGCCACCTACCTCGTTAACCGTCGCCCATGCCAAGCCATAGAGTTTCACATCCCCTACACCTTACTCTATCAACAACCAGCCTCCTACTCCGATCTATGTGTTTTTGGTTGCTTGTGTTATCAAAATCAGTCCGCCACGGCCTTGCATAAGCTCGTAGCTCGGTCCACTACCTGCGTGTTTCTCGGATACCCATCCTCCCACCGTGGCTACCGATGCCTAGACCTCACTTCTCGGTGTGTCATCACGTCTCATCATGTAATATTTGATGAAAATATCTTTTCATTCGCCACCACACAATCAGCGCAACCTGTTGATTCTCTTGATTTTTGTTGGACTTGGCCGCTACCCAAACCATCCCGGCCCAGCCCAACATGCATGTACCCATGTTCCAGCTGCATGGCCCTCGATTGATCAGATCGATCGTGCATCTGCACACGCGTCTCCGCCTAGCTCGCCTTCGCCCAGCTCACCTGCACCTTCGGTCTCTCCTTCCGCGGCTAAGGCACCAAACCCAACCCCACCGCCACCACTGCCCCTCCACCTTGTACTCTCTCTCGTGCCACTTCCGTTCTGGCTGTTAAAACGCACCATATGCTCACTCGTGCTAAACATGGCATCGTTCAGCCGATTGACAAGCTCAATCTCTCGTCTATCCACACCTTGATTTCTCCTATTCCAAAAACATACCGGGGTGCTCTCCAGGATCCATGCTAGCGTGCTGCTATGACTGACGAGTATGATGCTCTAATTCACAACCGCACATGGTCTCTTGTGCCTCGTCCAGCTGGTGCTAATGTTGTTTCAGGAAAGTGGATCTTCAAGCACAAATTCTCCTCCGATGGTGGACTTGCTCGCTGCAAGGCACGATGGGTTGTTCGTGGGTTCTCTCAGCAGCCGGGCATTGATTTTGATGAGACATTCAGCCCCATCACCAAGCCTGCCATGATCCACGTTGTCCTTAGCCTCGCCGTCTCTCGTGCTTGGCCGATTCACCACCTCGATGTCAAGAACACCTTCCTTCATGGCAATCTTGCCGAGGTGGTCTTCTGTGAGCAACCACCTGGCTTCATCGACTCTGCTCATCCTCAACATTTTTGTCGGCTCCACAAGTCTATCTACGGCCTCAATCAGGCCCCTCGAGCTTGGTACCAGCGCTTCACCCACTATGCTCATCGTCTCGGTTTCATGGCATCTCGGTGTGATGTCTCCCTATTTGTTCTCCAACGGGGAGACGAGCTGGCCTACCTTATTCTATACATGGACGGCATCATCCTCACTGCCTCCAACGCCAGTCTTCTTCAGCACGTCATCGACCTTCTGCATCGCGAGTTCTCTATGACTGATCTTGGGAATCTTTCATATTTCCTTGGTATATCAGTCACTCGCTCCTCGTCCGGGATGTTGTTGTCATAGCGCCAGTATGCCATTAATCTTCTCCAGCGTGCCAGCATGCAAGATTGCAACCCGTGTCCTACTCCCATAGACACTCGTTACAAGCTTTTTGTCGACGATGGTCCGCTCGTCGCCGATCCCACTGAGTACTGCAGTTTTGCAGGCGCCCTTCAGTATCTGACACTGACACGTACGGATATTGCTCATGTAGTGCAGCAAGCCTGCCTCTATATGCATGCTCCTCGGGAACCTCATCCCAACTTGGTTAAGCAGATTCTTTGGTATCGCCAAGGTACACTGGATTTGGGTCTTTGGTTGCACTCCACACCTGCTACGTCTCTCACTTCATATTCAGATGCCGACTGGGCAGGCTGTCCCGACACTCGCCGCCGGTCTACTTCAGCTATTGTGTCTATCTCGGTGACAACCTTGTGTCCTGGTCCTCCAAACGCCAGGCCACGATTTCTCGCTCCAGTGCTGGAGCCGAGTATTGTGCTGTGGCTCATGTTGTGGCCGAATGTTGTTGGCTCCGTCAGCTTCTTCATGTGCTTCACCATCCAGTCCATCTTGTGACAGTTATTTTTTGTGAAAATGTCAGCGATGTCTACATGTCTTGTAATTCGGTCCAGCATCGTCGTACAAAGCATATCGAGATTGATATTCATTTTGTACAGGAAAAGGTGTCTCTCGGCCAGATTCGGGTTCTTCATGTGCCATCCTTGCAACAGTTTGCAGATATTATGACGAAGGGTCTACCGTCTCAGCTGTTCTTGGACTTTCGGTACAGTCTTTGCATTAGCTCCACCGACTCACTGACTCCGGGGGGATGTTAACGTATGTAGATCTTGTATAGATGGAAACGTCTTGTACCTACCATATCGTGTTGATACGTGTAGATTGTTTCTTGGCTTCCAAGCCTTTGTAACCGTGTCATATATATGAGCCGATCGCCCCTGTTGTGAGGCGTCTTCCCTCAAACTACTTCTCATGATACACGTTTATATACACTTCACTCTGAAATTCTTTGAACTTTTCAAATGTTTCATACTTATGTTTCATTAAGTAGATATACCCATATATGCTCAAATCATCTGTGAAGGTTAGAAAATAACGATACCCCCCACGAGCCTCAACACTCATCGGACTGCATACGTCGGTATGTATTATTCTAATAAGTCAGCGGCTCGCTCCATTGTTCCGGAGAACGTAGTCTTAGTCATCTGGCCCATGAGGCATGGTTCGCAAGCATCAAATGATTCATAATCAAGTGATTCCAAAAGTCCATCCGCATGGAGTTTCTTCATGCGCTTTACACCAATATGACCTAAATGACAGTGCCACAAGTATGTTGCACTATCATTATCAACTTTGCATCTTTTGGCATCAATATTATGAATATGTGTATCACTGTGATCGAGATCCAATGAACCATTTATATTAAGTGTATGACCATAGAAGGTTTTATTCATGTAAACAGAACAACAATTATTCTTTGACTTAAATGAATAACCCTATTGCAATAAATATGATCCAATCATATTCATGCTCAAGGCAAACACCAAATAACATTTATTTTAGGTTCAACACTAATCCCGAAGGTAAAAGGAGTGTGCGATGGTGATCTTATCAATCTTGGAATCATTTCCAACACACATCGTCGCCTTGCCCTTAACTAGTCTCTGTTCATTTTGCAACTCCTGTTTTGAGTTACTAATCTTAGCAACTGAACCGGTATCAAATACCCTGGGGTTACTATGAACACTAGTAAAGTACACATCAATAACATGTATATCAAATATACTTTTGCTCACTTTGACATCATTCTTATCTGCCAAGTATTTGGGGTAGTTCCACTTCCAGTGACCATTCCCTTTGCAGTAGAAGCACTCACTTTTAGGCTTAGGTCTAGCCTTGGGCTTTTTCACGGGAGTGGCAACTTGCTTGCCATTCTTCTTAAAGTTCCCTTTCTTTCGCTTGCCCTTTTACTTGAAACTAGTGGTCTTTTCAACCATCAACACTTGATGCTTTTTCTTAAGTTCTACCTTCGGCGATTTCAGCATCGCGAAGAGCTTGGGAATCTTTTCTGTTATCCCTTGCATATTATAGTTCATCACGAAGTTCTAGTAACTTGGTGATAGTGACTAGAGAACTCTATCAATCACTATCTTATCTGGAAGATTAACTCCCACTTGATTTAAGTGATTGTAGTACTCAGACATTCTGAGCACATGCTCACTAGCTGAGCTATTCTCCTCCATCTTGTAGGCAAAGTACTTGTAAAAGGTCTCATACCTCTTAACACGGGCATCAGCCTGAAATACCAATTTCAGCTCTTGGAACATCTCATATGCTCCGTGGCATTCAAAACATTTTTGAAGTCCTGGTTCTAAGCCATAAAGCATGGTGCACTAAACTATCATTTAGTCATCATACCGAGCTTGTCAAATGTTCATAACGTCTGCATCTGCTCCTGCAATAGGTCTGTCACCTAGCAGTGCATCAAGGACATAATTCTTCTGTGCAGCAACGAGGATAATCCTCAGATCACGGATCCAGTCCGCATCATTGCTACTATCATCTTTCAACTTAGTTTTCTCTAGAAACATATCAAAAAACAGGGACGCAAGCTATTGATCTACAACATAGATATGCAAATACTATCAGGACTAAGTTGATGATAAATTAAGTTTAATTAATGAAATTACTGAATAACTCCCACTTAGATAGACATCCCTCTAGTCATCTAAATGATCACGTGATCCATATCAACTAAACCATGCCCGATCATCACGTGAGATGGAGTAGTTTTCAATGGTGAACATCTCTATGTTTATCATATCTACTATATGATTCACGTTCGACCTTCGGTCTCAGTTTTACGAGGCCATATCTGCAGATGCTAGGCTCGTCAAGTTTAACCTGAGTATTCTGCATGTGCAAAACTGGCTTGGACCCGTTGTATGTGAACGTAGAGCTTATCACACCCGATCATCACGTGGTGTCTTGGCACGACGAACTGTAGCAATGGTGCATACTCAGGGAGAACACTTATACCTTGAAATTTAGTGAGGGATCATCTTATAATGCTACCGCTGTACTAAGCAAAATAAGATGCATAAAAGATAAACATCGCATGCAATCAAAATATGTGACATGATATGGCCATCATCATCTTGTGCCTTTGATCTCCATCTTAAAAGCACCGTCATGATCTCCATCATCACCGGCTTAACACCTTGATCTCCATTGTAGCGTCGTTGTCATCTCGCCAACTATTGCTTCTACGACTATCGCTACCGCTTAGTGATAAAGTAAATCAATTACATGGCGATTGCATTTCATACAATAAAGCGACAACCATAAGGCTCCTGCTAGTTGCCGATAACTTTTACAAAACATGATCATCTCAAACAATAACTTATATCACATCATGTCTTGACCATATAACATCACAACATGCCCAGCAAAAACAAGTTAGACATCTTCTACTTTGTTGTTGCAAGTTTTACGTGGCTGCTATGGGCTTCTAGCAAGAACTGTTCTTACCTACGCATCAAAACCACAACGATTTTTTGTCAAGTGTGATGTTTAAACCTTCAACAGGACCGGCTCTAGTCAAATTTGGTTCAACTAAAGTTGGAGAAACAGACACCCGCCAGCCACCTGTGTGCAGAAGCACGTCGATAGAACCGGTCTCATGAACGTGGTCATGTAATGATGGTCCGAGCCGCTTCATCCAACAATACTGCCGAATCAAAATAAGACGTTGGTGGTAAGCAGTATGACTATTATCACCCACAATTTTGTGTGTTCTACTCGTGCATATCATCTACGCATAGACCTGGCCCTGATACCACTGCTGGGGAACGTAGCATGCAATTTCAAAAAATTTCCTATTATCACGCAAGATCTATCTAAGAGATGCATAGCAACGAGAGGGGGAGAGTGTGTCCATGTACCCTCGTAGACCGAAAGCGGAAGCGTTAGGTAATCACTGTTGATGTAGTCAAATGTCTTCACGATCCGACCGATCAAGTACTGAATGTACGGCACCTCTGAGTTTAGCACATGTTTAGCTCGATGACGTCCCTCGAACTCTTGATCCAGCAGAGGGTCAAGGGGGAGTTTCGTCAGCACGACGACGTGGTGACGGTCATGGTGATGTGATCCGCGCAGGGCTTTGCCTAAGCACTACGACGCTATGACCAAAGGAGTAAACAGTGGAGGGGGCACCGCACACGGCTAAGAGAACAATTGATGTCCCTTTGGGGTGCCCCCCGCCCCCGTATATAAACGAGGGGGGGTGGCCGGCCAAGAGGGCCGCGCCATGGGGGGAGTCCTACTAGGACTCCAAGTCCTAGTAGGATTCACCCCCCTTTTTCCTTTATTCACCGGAGGGAAAATGAAGGAGAGGGAGTAGGGGAAGGAAAGGGGGTGGCGCCCGCATCCCTAAACCAATTCGGCCTCCTCCCTTGTGGGGGGCGCAGCAACCCCTTGTGGGCTGGTTAGCCTCCCTCCTATGGCCCATATCTTCCATAGGGGGGTCCGGTAACCCCTCCGGTACTCGGGTACGTACCGGATACACTTCGGAACCCTTCTGGTGTCCGTTTGTAACATCCCAAATTTTCAATTTGGAATGTTATACATTAGGTCATCATTGCATATCATATCTTATTGCCTTTTGGTTTGATCCTAGAAATTCCACGCAACTCAAGGACCGACGGAGAGAGTTGGAATTTTGTTATTTTCATATTTGAGTTTTTCTCAAATTTTGAAAAGGGGATCACTTGATTTTAATCATTTTTTCTTCGAATACCTCATTTATAAAAATAAAAGAGAGTGGATAAAATGACTTCCTCAAAATAAAGAAATAATGGAGATTTAATATTAAAATCAAATAAGATTTTTATTCGGAGTTTTATTGCTATTTTATTTGAATTAGGAAAAATATGTGTTTTTTAAAGATTCCATCAGAGTCCCAAATAAATGTTCACCTTGTCCGGTAGATTTTTAGAGGACGTGGAAAATTTATTTCAGGATTTTTGGAGTCCATTTATTATTTATTTTATTCGTTTTTCTACGCGGAATGTTTAAAAAAGAGAGGAAACCGACTTTGGGCCGTATCCGCCCGGGGGAGGCTTTATAAGACGCCGAGGCATAGCCTCGCAACCCACCAGCCCACCGAGGCCAAAACCCTATCCGCGCCCCGCCGCCGCCGCTACCGCCGCTGACCCGCCGCCGCGCCACCGCCTCGCCACCTCGCCGGAGCCGCCGGAGGCCGCCGCCGCCAGTTTTTCCTTTGACCTGTTCAGTTTTTTGGTAAACCCTAGATGCATTTTTTTATTAGATCGGTTTTATTTTTTTCCGGTTTAGTTATATAGCGGACGTTCGTCCGTACGTTCGTTTTAACGAACGGTTTTTGCCCGTTTGCCGCAGATAGCGAACGTTCGTTCGTTAGCCTGTTCGTAAGTTTTTCCTTTTCTCGGATTTTTCACGATTATTTTCGATCGTGATTTCTGATCCGATTTTCATTTTAGTTTAACTTTTCGCTCATTTATCGCAATCAGGCGACTCAAGCACCTAGAGTTTCTACTCGAAGCCCTCTTTCTGTTTAATCAACTTAAACAAGTTTTTGCTACTGTAAATGTTGACTCTAGTCCAGAATAGTAAACGAAGCTTGTTTCTTTCGCAGTTTGATTTTTTGTTGCTTCATTTGATTTGATTATTTTTGCAAACCGGAGTTCTTAAGTTGAACTTTCTGGTTAGATCTTCTTATTTGAGTTTTACCCGTGCATCTTTGCTTGATTGCTTAATGTATGCTTGTTTGATTGCGATAGAGTACCCGGAGTGCGAAGCGTGCTACTACGAGTCTCTAGGTTTCACGGATCATCAGCAAGGCAAGTAACACTTTGATCATATCCCTTTCATACCTAGTTTTTATGCATTAGTTTCACCCTCAAACATTGCGTGAGTAGGATTGATAACTTGTGGGTTGGGAAGTAGATGAGGTAGTACATATTCACCTGTTTATTATCAAACCTTTGGGAGTTACTTCTACGTTGCTTATATTGCTATGCTATGCTCGTAGACATGGTTTGGGTTTGAGTGCATTCATGACAAATGTGAGTTTTGTTAATTACTGGTTAACTTAACGTGGAAACTTTAATACACATCTGAGTGGATTGAGGCACCTGGGGAACCCAGTGATTGCCTATATTTTTTTGGAAATCCCGGGGTACCGTGTGATTCTCCTATGGACTGCCACCCAGGCTCAAAGGGATCATAAGATTATTCATGCTAGAAATGTCTGTGTGTAGCCACATGCCATTATGGGCTCTGGCATAGTTGAGTAAGTTGTGGGAAACCTTTCGATGATGGGCTAGCAGATGTAGGGGATTGTAGGTGTACAGGCCCATCTATCGGTTAAGGGGACCTCTTCAGAAAGACTGTGTCTCGGTCATCCGTTTCTCAAACATTATGTAGTGCGAGAAATCCAACGGAGGAGATCGAGTCTTGTGGGGAAAAATGCACAAACCTCTGCAGAGTGTACAAACTAATCATGGTTAGCCGTGTCCCCGGTTAAGGACATCTTGAGTATCTGGTTCTTGGATTATCATGTGGATCTCATCACTCTTAATAAAAATTTGTTTGGGTTATTAATTACTTTTAATTGGGATTGAGATGGGGTTTACCATTCTCAATGTTTTTTTAACAAACTTTGTAGTTAAATAAAATATATTCCTTTGTAGTAGGGAAAAATTGGCTTTCCACAAAACATATTAACCATACATCCTCCACCAGCCATATATGCATGTAGTGATAGTATTATTCTATTTATTACTCTCTTGTGTTGCCTTGCCAGCATATTCCATGTGCTGACCCGTTTCGGGCTGCAACGTATCATGTTGCAGACTTTTTAGACGACGAGTAAGGAGCCTTAGGTCGTGGTCTTTGACTCAGTGATGCCGTTGGAGTTGATGGACTCACTTTATCTTCCAAGCCTTCCGCTGTTATCGTATTAGATGGCCTTAAGCCATATTTACTGTAATAAGTTCTCTTTTGAGACATTCGATGTAATAAGTGTGTGATTGCTACTCTGTTATAAATCCTCAAGTACTATGCATGTCAGCATTACCGGTCCAGGGATTTCACTGATGCATAGAGATCAGACTGTTAGAGGTCTGGTCGCTACAAGATGGTATCAGAGCACACGCTGACTGTAGGACACGACCACTAAGCTAAAGCCTTAGATCACTACTTGATGGAGTCATGTACCTAGGGTAGGGTCACAGACCTGATCTAAGTACCCTGCCCAAGGACACCCTTAGAAGAGGTCACCTTCCAGTCGACCAACGAGGGACTCACTCGACTGACTTGAAGGACTCGACCACGAAGACTCACTCGACTACCAGGAGTTCAAAAGGCACTCTGCACTGCAACGGCCTGTAGTTAAGTAGACTTTATGGTAGTTAAGACACTTTATGTGGGACGTTACCAGTAATGCCCCGGACTTAATGTCCCTTAAACCCTTCATTACGTGGGCTGGCTGGGGTCCTGGCACACTCTATATAAGCCACCCCCTCCACAGGCAGAAGGGTTCGGCACCCTGTAACTCATATACACACAATCCACTCGACCGCCTCCGGGCTCCAAGACGTAGGGCTTTTACTTCCTCCGAGAAGGGCCTGAACTCGTACATCTCTTGTGTTTACAACTTCTCCATAGCTAGAACCTTGCCTCTCCATACCTACCCCCCACTCTACTGTCAGACTTAGAACCACGACAGTTGGCGCCCACCTTGGGGCAGGTGTTTTTAGCAATTTTGTGGAGAAGTTGCGATTCTTCCGAGTACTTTCATCATGGTGACTGCTGGAGTTTTGGTTGAGGGTCGAGAGATCCGTCTCGGTGCTCTCACCTTCGTCGCCGACGACTCCGCCTGGCTCCAGGAGGCTCCACTCGACGTCGATGCGCTCCCCGTCCGCGGTGCAACGCATTTTCGCGCATGTGTCCGCGGCGTTCTGCTGCGGCAATCATCGACTCCGTATCGGTCGACTCCCCCATCGACCACCCTCCCGGTCTCCCGCCAGCGCAAGCGCTCGGGCCGGTCGAGGCTTCAGCGGTGGGTGAGGCACGCGGTGGCTCGCCAGACGGCCACCACCCAAGTTGCGGCAATCGAGCCCGACGAATCGTCGACTGGCTCCGTAGAGACTGCATCCGAGTGCGATAGCAGTGATCCAGCGGCGGAAATCCTGATGGTCGACGGGCCCCGCAGTCCCCCTGGCTTCGCCCGTGATGGTGGAGCAGGCGACGGAGGCGACCCCGCACGAGACCACGAAGAGTACCAGCCCGAGCCACTCGACTCTCTGCAAAGAGAGGAACTTCGCCGCAGGAACGTGGATGCCCTGCGTACTCCCATCGCAGGAGAAACCCCTGAGGCTCGCGCCTTGGAGGAGGCACGTTTGGCCAATTTGGCCGAACGCACTCGACTGGAGAATCTTCAGCGAGCACTCGACGAGCGCGCGCGGCAACGAGTTCCCGACAACAGTCGACGTCAACTCTTCCCACCGACTCAGGTATATCGAACCCCAATTCAGAATTTAGCAGCTGCGACCCGTATAGCAGAGTCCATCCAGCCCTCTCAGTCGGAAGCTGGCAGAGGCTTGATGCAGATCAGGGATTTGCTCCGGGCAGCAGGAGATCAGAATTCGGCCGTGTCGCAGTCGCGCAACAGAATTCACAGTCGATCCGTCGCTGCAAATACGGTTCAGTCGGCTCACAGCCCCAAATCGCCTCTGCGGCGTGAAGGGCGCGAGAATCGGCGAGACCAATATGGTGACCGACTCAACCGAGATGATAGGCGTCGAGTGCCCAATTCCCCTCCGAGGGGTGGGTCTTACGCTCCTCGGCAGCAAGATGACAGACGTCAGCTCAGTGCGGGGCGAAGAGTTCCAGTCGACCCCAGAGAACCAGGCTTTGATGCGCGATCCATTATCGTGCAAGGCTTAGTCTACCGGAACAGGGCCCATCGAGGTGGACTCGACAGAGATGCGCCCACAAGCAGTCGAGTGCATGTTTCTGGTCCTGAAAGTTTCAGCAGAGCTATCAGAGCCGCAGTCATCCCTCCCAATTTCAGGTTGGCAACGGGAGTCAGCAAGTTCACTGGTGAGTCTAAGTCTGAAACTTGGCTTGAGGACTACCGAGTGGCGGTTCAGATTGGTGGTGGGAACGACGAGGTGGCCATGAAGCATTTGCCCCTCATGCTGGAAGGTTCTGCTAGGGCATGGTTGACTCAATTACCTCCTAGCAGCATTTACACTTGGGAAGATCTGTCCCGAGTGTTCATCAGAACGTTTGAAGGAACTTGCAAGCGACCGGCTGGACTGACGGAGTTGCAAGTCTGCGTGCAGAAGACCAATGAGACTCTCAGAGAGTATATTCAGAGATCGATCACTTTGCACCATACTGTGGAGAATGTGTCTGATCATGAGGCAGTCTGCGCCTTTAAAGATGGCGTCAAGAACAGAGAATTGAGTTTGAAGTTTGGTCGAACCGGTGACATGACCTTGAGTCGGATGATGGAGATTGCTACCAAGTACGCCAACGGCGAAGAAGAAGACCGACTCTGAAGCGGCAAGCACAAGTCGAGTCAGTCGGAAAAGGGAAACACCTGTCGGAAACAGAAGCGGAAGGCTGAACCGGCAGCTCCTGGAGAGGCTCTGGTCGTGACTCAGGGAAAGTTTAAAGGGAAACCAAAAGGATCTTGGAACCCTAAGAAGGTAAAAGATAAAGAAGGGAACGACGTGATGGATATGCCGTGTCACATCCACACGAAGAAAGACGAAGAGGGGAATATCATCTACCCGAAGCACACCACTCGCCAATGTCGACTCCTGATCCAGCAGTTTCAGGGAAAACAGTCTAAGGACAAGGAGAAGGAGTCGGACAAGGCCGAAGACAAGGAGGACAGTGAGGAAGGATATCCGCATATCAACTCTACTCTGATGATCTTTGCAGATGTGGAGAGCAAGAGTCGATTGAAAGTTGTTAACCGTGAGGTGAACATGGTTGCCCCAGCAAAAGAAAATTATCTGAAATGGTCCCAAACACCCATCACCTTCGACCAATCTGATCACCCGACTCATATTGCCACCCCTGGGAGGCAAGCTTTGGTGGTCGATCCAGTTGTTGAAGGCACTCGACTGACAAAAGTGCTTATGGACGGTGGTAGTGGGCTGAATTTGCTGTATGCAGACACACTGAAAGGAATGGGCATTCCGATGTCCCGACTAAGCACCAGTAACATGAGCTTTCATGGAATTATACCAGGAAAGAAAGCCGAGTCACTCGGCCAAATAGCTCTGGACGTGGTGTTTGGCGATTCGAAACATTTTCGCAAAGAGAAGTTGACGTTCGAGGTCGTGGATTTTCAGAGTGCATATCATGCCATTTTGGGGAGACCAGCTTATGCACGGTTCATGGCTCGACCATGTTACGTGTACCTCAAATTGAAGATGCCCGGCCCCAAAGGAGTGATCACTGTCACCGGTGATCGAAAAAAGGCAGAAGAGTGCTTCCAGAAAGGCTCAAAGATTGCTGATTCCCAGGTGACAGCGGTCGAGTTCGAAGAATACAAGCAAAACGCAGATCCGAGTGACTTGCTGCGATCCAAGAAACCCGCCACATAGTCTGCATTTCAGTCGTCCGGTGAGACGAAGCCTGTTCACATTCACCCGACCGACCCCGATGCAGCTCCGACCCACATCTCCACAACACTCGACCCGAAATAGGAAGAAGCGCTCATCCAGTTCCTCCGTGAGAACTGGGACATTTTTGCATGGAAGCCCGCTGACATGCCAGGTGTTCCCAGGGGACTGGCTGAGCATCGCCTAAGAGTCGACTCATCTGCAAAACCAGTCAAAGAGCATCTTCGGCGGTCCGCCGTCCAGAAGAGAAAAGCCATTGGTGAGGCAGTGGCTCGACTGTTGGCGGCAGGATTTATCCGAGAGATATACCACTCCGAGTGGCTCGCTAATGTCGTCATGGTTCCTAAGAAGGACAAATCACTCCGAATGTGCATTGATTTCAAGCACATCAACCGGGCCTGCCCGAAAGATCATTTTCCTCTCCCTCGCATAGATCAAATTGTTGACTCGACCGCGGGATGCGAGAGACTGTCTTTTCTAGACGCATACTCCGGGTACCACCAGATCCGTCTGTATGGACCGACGAGGTAAAAACAGCTTTCATCACTCCATTCGGGTGCTTCTGCTATATCACCATGCCATTCGGCCTCAAGAATGCCGGAGCCACATTTATGCGAATGATTCAGAAGTGCCTACTCACTCAAATCAGTCGGAATGTGGAAGCGTATATGGATGATATCGTCGTCAAGTCACGAAAAGGTTCCGACCTGCTCGCTGACCTCGCCAAAACATTTGCCAACCTCAGAAGGTATGATATCAAGCTCAATCCATCAAAGTGCACATTTGGAGTTCCTGGTGGCAAGTTACTCGGTTTTCTCGTTTCCGAATGAGGAATCGACGCTAATCCAGAGAAGATCGGCACTATTCTCCGAATGAAACGCCCTGTGCGAGTGCACGATGTCCAGAAGCTTACTGGATGCTTGGCCGCATTAAGTTGATTCATCTCACGACTTGGTGAAAAGGCATTGCCTCTTTGCCGACTGATGAAGAAGGCAGACAAGTTCGAGTGGACTCCAGAAGCTGATGCAGCGTTTGCCGAGCTAAAAGCTCTGCTCTCCACCCAGCCGGTGCTTGCTGCTCCAATCAGCAAAGAGCCTCTGCTGCTCTATATCGCAGCCACAGGACAAGTCGTCAGTACTGTGCTTACGGTCGAGCGGGGAGAAGAAGGAAAAGCTCTCAAAGTTCAGCGCCCAGTGTATTATTTGTCTGAAGTCTTGACTCCATCCAAGCAGAGATATCCTCATTATCAGAAGCTTGTGTATGGAATATACATGACCACAAAGAAGGTTGCTCATTATTTCTCTGATCATTCCATCACAGTCGTCAGCGACACTCCACTATCAGAGATTTTGCACAACAGAGATGCAACTGGTCGAGTAGCTAAATGGGCGATTGAACTTCTTCCCCTTGATATCAAGTTTGAAGCAAAGAAAGCCATTAAGTCCCAGGCAATAGCAGATTTCCTCGCCGAGTGGATTGAACAGCAGCAGCCGACTGAAGTTCACTCGGAGCATTGGACCATCTTCTTTGATGGCTCTAAGATGTTGAATGGTTCCGGTGCTGGGGTTGTCCTGGTTTCCCCCAGAGGAGATAAGCTCAGATATGTGCTCCAGATTCACTTTGATTCCTCCAACATTGAGGCAGAATATGAGGCCCTCTTATATGGGTTGTGCATGGCCATTTCACTCGGCGTCCGTCGCCTGATGGTTTATGGCGACTCGGATTTAGTGGTCAACCAAGTGATGAAGGAGTGGGACGTGAGAAGCCCAGCCATGACTGGATACTGCAGTGCAGTGAGGAAGCTGGAAAAGAAGTTCGAGGGGTTGGAGCTCCATCATATACCCCGACTGAAAAATCAAGCAGCTGATGATCTAGCAAAGATAGGTTCCAAGAGAGAAGCCATTCCGAGTGGTGTGTTCTTGGAGCATATACACACTCCGTCAGTCAAAGAAGATCCTTTCACCGAAGAAGCTCCACAGCCCAAGAGTGCCACAGATCCGACTGAGGTTGAAGTCCCAGCGGTGGTCGACTTGATCATGGAGGTCTTGGTGGTCATTCCCGACTGGACAGTTCCATATATCGCGTATATCCTGAGAAAAGAGCTTCCGGAGGATGAGGAAGAGGCTCGACAGATCGTCCGTCGATCTAAGGCCTTTACCGTAATCAAAGGACAATTATACAGAGAAAGCGCGACTGGAGTTGGTCAGAAGTGCATAACACCAGAAGAAGGTCGACTCATCCTCAATGATATCCACTCGGGGACCTGTGGCCATCATGCGTCCTCTCGGACCATCGTGGCCAAAGCATACCGAGCCGGATTTTACTGGCCAAAGGCGAATGAGATGGCAAAGGAGATAGTGGATAAGTGCGAGGGATGTCAGTTCTACTCGAATATGTCGCACAAGCCTGCATCAGCCCTGAAGACCATTCCACTCATCTGGCCTTTCGCAGTATGGGGGTTGGACATGGTCGGTCCTTTGAGAACAGGGCGAAGTGGCTTCACGCATGTACTGGTGGCAGTCGACAAGTTCACCAAGTGGATTGAGGCTAAACCAATCAAGAACCTTGACGCCGGTGCTGCTGTTAGCTTCATCAGAGAACTAATATTCAGATATGGAGTCCCACACAGCATCATTACGGATAATGGGTCGAACTTTGACTCGGAGGAATTCAGAGATTTCTGTAACTCTCAAGGCACACGAGTCGACTACGCTTCAGTCGCTCATCCGCAGTCGAATGGACAAGCAGAGCGAGCCGATGGCCTGATTCTCAAGGGACTGAAACCCCGACTGATGCGTGATCTCAAGCATGCAGCTGGAGCTTGGGTCGACGAACTTCCCTCGGTGCTTTGGGGACTGAGGACCACACCTAATCGGTCGACCGGAAGAACTCCATTCTTCTTGGTCTACGGAGCTGAAGCAGTCTTGCCGAGTGATCTCCTCCACAATGCTCCTCGAGTTGAAATCTACAATGAAGCAGAAGCTGAACAAGCGCGGCAAGACGCAGTCGACCTTTTAGAGGAAGAAAGGGAGATGGCTCTGATCCGGTCGACCATCTACCAACAAGATTTGCGTCGTTTCCACGCCAGAAATGTGAAAGGTCGAGCCTTCCAAGAAGGAGATTTAGTTCTCCGAGTGGATCAGAAGAAACAACACAAGCTTGCTCCTTCTTGGGAAGGACCCTTCATCGTCACCAAAGTTCTCCACAACGGGGCGTACCATCTCTACAACGTCGAGCATAATATCGACGAGCCCCGAGCTTGGAACGCGGAACTACTCCGCCCATTTTACACTTAAGTTTTATCACTCGGATGAGTTGCAATAAAGTACTTCTGTAGTTCATGGACCTCAAAATAATAGTGTCATAGTTCCTCCATAATTTTTGTCACTTTTTATTTTGTCCAATAAAATCCCCCCTCAGTGGGTGACTTAGCCGCGAATCCGTTCCGCCTAAGTTTGTAAAAAATCCTACCGAGTGGTGAGCCAGACTCCCACTCGGAGGCTTAGCTGCGAATCCGTTTCGCCTAAGTTATGAAAATCCTACCGAGTGGTAAGCCAGACTCCCACTCGGAGGCTTAGCTGCGAATCCGTTTCGCCTAAGTTATGAAAATCCTACCGAGTGGTAAGCCAGACTTCCACTCGGGGGCTTAGCTGCAGTCCAAGTACTCGCCTAAGTTATCAAAAATCCTACCGAGTGAAGAGCAAACCTCCCACTCGGAGGCTTAGCTGCGAATCCGTTTCGCCTAAGTTATGAAAATCCTACCGAGTGGTAAGCCAGACTTCCACTCGGGGGCTTA
>NC_041390.1:523053366-523090708 GCF_002162155.2 Triticum dicoccoides | reverse complement strand
AGCAAACCTCTCACTCGGGGGCTTAGCTGCAGCCCAGTGCTCGCCTAAGATATAAAAATCCCACCGAGTGAAGAGCAAACCTCTCACTCGGGGGCTTAGCTGCAGCCCAGTGCTTGCGTAAGATATAAAAATCCTACCGAGTGAAGAGCAAACCTCTCACTCGGGGGCTTAGCTGCAGCCCTGTGCTCGCCTAAGTTATCAAAATCCTACCGAGTGAAGAGCAAACCTCTCACTCGGGGGCTTAGCTGCAGCCCAGTGCTCGCCTAAGTGGACTAAGGAATAAGTCGACTGCAGTAAGCGTCTTGCTTTGGGCTTGCAAAGACATTTTCGAGCCAAAAGTAATCTTATTCAAACACCAAATTCAAGTTGGGATCGATACCAAAAGGAACCGAAAGTGCTCAGGCACTAGACCTGTTAAAGTTTATCGGTTACAACTCCACTCGGCATACCGAGGCAAATTTAAAGCGTCGAGCTTAGGTAGGTGCAACAAACTCATCAAGATCAATTCCATCTGCGATCCGAGTGGCAGCCGCAAGGAAAGTTTCCATAAAGGACCTGAAGTCGTGTTTCTTGGTGTTGGCCACCCGGAGGGCCGCCAGCTTCTCTTCTCGCGCATCTTTGCAGTGAACTCGGGCCAGACACAGAGCAACATCTGCACCGCACCGAGCCGAGGACTTTTTCCACTCCTGCACTCGACCAGGGATCGTGTTCAAGCGAGCCATCAGCGACTCGAGGTCATTCTGAAGTGTCTCCCCGGGCCAGAGCATCGAGTCGATGCGAGATGTGGCGACCTTCAGCCTTGCAAGATAGTCCACGACAGCTGCAACACGGGACTCCAGTCGAAAAACATTCATGGCAACTTCGTCGTTCACCGGAGAATTGACGGGGTCGAGGTTTGGTTCCAGCCGGCTAGTTTCTTCTTCAAAGTTTTGACAAAATTCTGCAAGGACGATCACCGAGTCAAGGCGATGGTCGAATGGAAAAACCACGATTGGAAATGATTACCGAGCATAGAGGTTTACCTTCAAGCATAAGGAACAGCTTCTTGGAAAGACCACTCAGGAAGGCCTCCAGATCATTTTTCTTCCCAGTCAACTTACTGACTTGGTCGGTCAGGGCAGCTTTATCAGTTTTCAGTCGACTGACTTCCTTGTTGGCGATCCCAAGAGCAGCTTTCAGATTGGTATTGTCTTGTTCAAGCTTGGTGACTGAAGCTAACTTCTCGTCAGCAAGCTTGATCTTCTCAGCTAATTCAAGGTCTTTTTTCTGTTGGGCCTCCCTTACCTTACCTACAAATTACAGCAAGATCAGATTTTGAAACAAACGAAGGGAAAAAGCAGTCATCAAGGTCTCACCAAACATACCTTCGGTCTCCTCCTTTGCCTTCGTCAGATTCTCCTGAACCAGCTTCAAATTCAGCTCGAGCTGAATGTGCTTGTTTTCCAGCTCAGAGTAGCGAGCCACAAGATCACAGGAGTTCTGCGAAGAACCAATCGACTAAATGTCAAATATAATTCACTTCCGAGTGAAAAAGGAATAATCACACGTTTCTAAGACTACAGCCGAATACAAGCATTCGACCGTAGTCTCGGGGACCACACCCAGTGGGTGCACTCAGCGTGCCCCCACTAATCCTATTGAAGATAGAGTCGACCAATCGACCTCAAAAAAAAAGATGATGTATTCTTTAAAGACTGTAATCGACTACAAGCAGTCGACCACAGTCTCGGGGACTACACCCAGTGGGTGCACTCAGCGTGCCCCCACTAATCCTATTGAAGACAGAGTCGAAGCCTAAGGACGACTGCCAGCAGTCGACCTTAGCCTCGGGGGCTACACCCAGTGGGTGCACTCAGCGTGCCCCCACTAATCCTATTGAAGACAGAGTCGACCAGTAGACCGGCTTTCGAAATCCATTCGCCATAGTCGAATGACAGAAAGACTGAAATTATAAAGCCTAAGGCCGACTGCCAGCAGTCGACCTTAGCCTTGGGGACTACACCCAGCGGGTGCACTCAGCGTGCCCCCGCTAACACGGAGTCTAAATCGACACACCCAGTGGGTGACTACCGTGGATGTTGGAAAGAAAAGTTTTTGATAGCATATCTTAACAGAACAGGCGATGGTCGACTGACCTGAACATTGCTTTGAAGGGCGGAACTGGCGTCGTAACCTGCCTGGCTCGCATCCCGGATGGTCCTTAACTGCTCCATCATGATCCCTGCCTGGCGTATCGCCTCCTTCGTGGCGCCAGCTTGGTCCTCTGGCACGTGGTGCGTCGTGAAGAGGGAGGGCTGCTGAGCACTCGTCAGTGGATCTGCGAAGGACACAGTGTGTCGAGTGGTGTTCTCCTCCTCCGCAACCAGAGTCTCAGGCGCCGTCACGTCCTGGGGCACCCTGCTGGCAGACGTTTTCCTACTCCTTCTGTGCTTCAGCGGTTCCTCATCTTCATCATCATCTAGGAGAGTGATAACAACATTGGGTGGAGCTACAGAGAAGAATCAAGATTATAGATCATAAGTCAGTCGACTAAAAATGGCATTAAGAGTATAGTACCTGGTTTTGAGGTTGCTGCATCCTCCATCTCATGGTCATCAGCCCGGGCTGAGGTCTCGGAAGTAGCAGCACTGCAACTCCAAAGAATCAGTCGACTAACCCCAGCGCCAGCCAGAGATAAAGTTCGTACAAAATAAGAAGACTTAAGTAGCACGATTACCCTGATATGGTGGGGATGGACACCTTCATCTTCGGCAGGAGCTTGGTCGGCTTTGACGGAGCCACCCTGAGCTGCTTCGACGCCTTTTCAGTCGGCGCCGGAGAGGTGGTCCGAGGGCGCTTGGTCGACTGTGCAGCGATCGCAACCCCCTTGCCACGTTCAGTCGCAGGGTCGTGGACAAGCTTCGACCGCCTTTCCGAGTGCGGTGGTACGACCTCCTCCTCCTCTTCTTCCTCGTCTTCAGCATCATCTTCATCATCGTCATCGTCGTCATCGTCATCATCATCCTCAGCAACGTCCGAGTCCCACTCCTCCTCCTGGCTCTCGCCCCCACTCGCTTCACCCTCCTCAGTCGGAGCCTGTGCTCCATTGGGCATCGAGTACAGCTCGGTGAGGGCCTGATAGACATCAAGACAAAGATCAATCGACCGATTGGCAGAATAAACAGAAATGAATATGACAAGAACACAGTGGGGAGCAGAGCAGGCATACCTTGTTTGGATCACTGTGGTGGTCGAGTGGAGGAATCCTTCTGGCTCCGTGTGGGTTATCCTTGTTTCCGGTAACGGCGCCATCCACCTTTCCAGAGTGGCATCGTCGACTGCTTCTGGATGGACCCGAGTCTCATCCTCAGTCCCACAGTACAACCACATGCAACGGCTCCGGAACTGAAGGGGCTGGATGCGACGCCTAAGGAAAACCTCCAGGAGATCCATGCCCGTCACTCCCTCCCGAACCAACTGTACTACACGCTCCATCAACATCTTCACGTCAGCTTTCTCCTCCGGAATCAACTTCAGAGAGGAGGGCTTGTTCACTTGGTCCATGGTAAACTGAGGGAGTCCACTCGACTGCCCCGGCGTCGACTGATCCTGGCAGTAGAACCAGGTCGACTGCCAGCCTCTAACTGACTCGGGAAATGTCATGGCTGGGAAGGTGCTCTTGTTCCTCACCTGGATCCCCAGGCCCCCACACATTTGGATAACTCGGGTTCTTTCGTCGCCTAGGCTCGCCTTCTTCACGGTCTGAGAGCGACACGTGAATATATGCTTGAACAAACCCCAGTGCGGTCGACAGCCCAGAAAACCCTCACACATGGACACGAATGCGGCAAGATAGGCGATAGAATTCGGGGTAAAGTGGTGGAGTTGCGCTCCAAAGAAGTTCAAGAAACCACGGAAGAAAATACTCGGCGGCAAAGAAAATCCGCGGTCGACATGGGTAGCCAGCAGCACGCACTCACCTTCCTCCGGCTGGGGCTGCCATTCTTTCCCCGGAAGCCTTGCAGCTCCATGAGGGATCAGGCCCTCGTTGGCCATGTCGAGGAGGTCCTTCTCCGTGATGGTCGACTGGATCCAATCTCCCTGGACCCAGCCCTTCGGCAGGCGGGATCTAGACGAAGACCCGCCGCGGCTGGTGGATCTCCCCTTCGCCTTCTCCGTTGCCGACGCCTTCTTCGCGTGTTCCAGCGCCGCCGTCTTCTCCTTGGCCATGGTTGCCGGTGAGACGCGCGAGGAGAAGTTGTGCGGAGGCGAGAGCGAGCGCGTTGGGCGGAGACGAAGGGAGCAGAGAAAGAGAATGCTGAGGCACTGTTCAAAAAACCCTCGTCGGGCGCATTTATAAGGTCCCTTCCGAGTGGATGACAGGTGGGCCCGATCGATCTAATCATATCCTGGAACAGTTATGCAGGCGGGATATGTGGCGAAGAAAGCGGCGCGGGGATCGAGGCGTCCATGTCCCGTCCCATCCGAACGCCGCGGTCCGCTCCACTTCACGCGTTTCCCCAAATTTCGCATCCCGCGGAATCCGCGAACGGCAGATCGGTCTGTCAGGCGCGGGATTTCCTGCGATCCGTCGCTCGGAAATCGTCGAAGCCCGAAAGATCACTCGACGAAAGAAAAGAATGGATCGAGTCGATTGAAGACAAGTTGCTCACTATCGACGAAGAGATTCTTTGGTCCAGAACAACGCACGACCAGTGTGCAAAGGTTAATCGGAAACAACATCAACTCCTTCCTCACTCGAAGCCTCAATCCATTCGGGGGCTAATGATGGAGTCATGTACCTAGGGTAGGGTCACAGACCTGATCTAAGTACCCTGCCCAAGGACACCCTTAGAAGAGGTCACCTTCCAGTCGACCAACGAGGGACTCACTCGACTGACTTGAAGGACTCGACCACAAAGACTCACTCGACTACCAGGAGTTCAAAAGGCACTCTGCACTGCAACGGCCTGTAGTTAAGTAGACTTTATGGTAGTTAAGACACTTTATGTGGGACATTACCAGTAACGCCCCGGACTTAATGTGCCTTAAACCCTTCATTACGTGGGCTGGCTGGGGTCCTGGCGCACTCTATATAAGCCACCCCCCTCCACAGGCAGAAGGGTTCGGCACCCTGTAACTCATACACACACAATTCACTCGACCGCCTCCGGGCTCCGAGACGTAAGGCTTTTACTTCCTCCGAGAAGGGCCTGAATTCGTACATCTCTTGTGTTTACAACTTCTCCATAGCTAGAACCTTGCCTCTCCATACCTACCCCCCACTCTACTGTCAGACTTAGAACCACGACACTACTCTCTTCTCATTTTTGACTCCTCTCCATTTTCTACTCTTTAGGATGGTGGACGCAAGGAACAGGTTTGCACAACCAGATGAAGACACACCTTTTGGACGCCACTTGAAGGAAGTCACTAGGTACCTGAACATCGGAATACCAAGCTTCACCGGGACTTACAATGCCACTTTACCAGAAGAGGAGCATTGGTTGATTCAAGTTCAAGTTCCAGGAAGTACATTTACGCCAGTCACTGAGCCCATAGAGTTTTCCTTCGATGCACCAACCTGGAGTCTAGGAAAGAGTATGGCAGCCCACATCACCATGGGACACATTGGTGAAGTTTACCACAAGGATCTCAAGGATACTATCTACTAGATTTGTGAGCGCCGAGATGAGCAATGGGAGATGATTAGCACCAAGAAGGATAGATCCGTTGCAGCTTTCATCCAGGAGTTAAACCAGCACATTCGTCGCCAAGAGAACCAGATGAGCGCAGGCATAATAGATCTTAAGAAGGTGATGACCAGGATCACGGAACTAGAGGAAGAACTCAAGGCAACTCGCGAAGATTATGAGGAGGAAATCGCCGTACTAGTGGAGAAGAATGATGATCTGACAAGGAAGCTAGGAGTATTCATGGGAGACCCCGCGCCAGGAGGAGAAGATGACGATTCTACTTGCCCGGAGAACTACATCATCATTGATGACACCGACTCGGACCCCGACGATAGCGATGATGACTATGTTGATGAAGCTGGAGCGGATATTATGGAGTCTTCCACCGATCAATTTTTCTAGTCGACCACCATATCAGTAGTAGTATTCCACCATATATATAGTATAGTCCGAGCACTTTTGTAACGATAGTTCTAGACTGATTGTATGCCCTTGCTTGATTGATTGATTGATATGATTGTGTTTGTCTCATGTGCATATGGGCAATGTTTTCTCACTAAACCTCATTCTATTCTATTCTCTTCCCTCTAAACCCCAGATGCCTCCGAGATGTGACCCAGATTTACCTTTCCACCGGAGCTCACTCAGTTGATCCAGCCGCAGAATACCTTAACGCAGTTGTTAGTTCAGAACCAAGGCAACAACAACAACAACAACCCACCACCACCACCCCCAGTTGACAACTTAGCCCATTTTCTGAGGTTGCAGCCCCCGGTGTTTTCCAGTAGCACTGAGCCGATAGTGGAAGATGATTGGCTCCGCAGGATTGGAAGGGAGTTAACCACTTCAGGATGCACAGATGCTGAGAGGGTGCGTTTTGCTGCGCACCAATTGGATGGACTAGCAGCCTCATGGTGGGAGAATTACACTGTCACCTATCCTATAGCCAATGTTACATGGGACCAGTTCCAGCAGGCTTTTCGCACTGCCCATGTATCAGCAAGAGCTATGGCAATGAAGAAGCATGAGTTCCACAACTAACGCCAAGGAGGACGCACCGTTAGCCAGTATGTGGATGACTTTAGCAAGCTAGCACGTTATGCCCCAGATGACGTTGCTACGGATGCAGCTAAACAAGAGAAGTTTCTGGAAGGACTGAATGATGAGCTGAGCATGCAGTTGTTGGTAGCAACCTTTAATAACTACCAACAGTTGGTAGATAGATCTCTCATGCTTGAAGGGAAGCAGCAGCAGATTGACAACCGCAAGAGGAAGTATGGACAAGGGAAGTATAATTCTGCAGCTTAGTAGAGACCCCGTGATACGTCCTCATCGTATCTACTTTTCCAAACACTTTTGCCCTTGTTTTGGACTCTAACTTGCATGATTTGAATGGAACTAACCCGGACTGACGCTGTTTTCAGCAGAATTGCAATGGTGTTATTTATGTGCAAAAGCAAAAGTTCTCGGAATGACCTGAAATTGCACGGAACATCTTTTCGGAAATAATAAAAAATCCTTGCAAAAGATGAAGACCAGGGGGCCCACACCCTAGCCACGAGGGTGGGGGCGTGCCTGCCCCCCCCCCTAGGGCACGCCCCCCTACCTCGTGGCCCCCCTGGAGCTCCTCCGACCTCAACTCCAACTCTACATATTTGCTTTCAGGGTGAAAAAATCAGGGAGAAGGATTCATCGCATTTTACGATACGGAGCCGCCGCCAAGCCCTAAAACCTCTCAAGGGGGGGGGCTGATCTGGAGTTCGTTCGGGGCTCCGGAGAGGGGAATCCGTCGCCATCATCATCATCAACCTTCCTCCATCACCAATTTCATGATGCTCACTATCGTGCGTGAGTAACTCCATCGTAGGCTTGCTGGACAGTGATGGGTTGGATGAGATTTATCATGTAATCGAGTTAGTTTTGTTAGGGTTTGATCCCTAGTATCCACTATGTTCTGAGATTGATGTTGCTAGGACTTTGCTATGCTTAATGCTTGTCACCAGGGCCCGAGTGCCATGATTTCAGATCTGAACCTATTATGTTTTCATCAATATATGAGAGTTCTTGATCCTATCTTGCAAGTCTATAGTCACCTATTATGTGTTACGATCCGTTAACCCAAAGTGACAATAATCAGGATACTTACCGGTGATGACTATAGTTTGAGGAGTTCATGTATTCACTATGTGTTAATGCTTTGGTCGGGCACTCTATTAAAAGGAGGCCTTAATATCCCTTAGTTTCCATTAGGACTCCGCTGCCACGGGAGGGTAGAACAAAAGATGTCATGCAAGTTCTTTTACATAAGCATGTATGACTATATTCGGAATACATGCCTACATTACATTGATGAATTGGAGCTAGTTCTGTGTCACCCTAGGTTATGACTGTTACATGATGAACCGCATCCGTCATAATTCTCTATCACCGATCCATTGCCTACAAGCTTTCCATATATTGTTCTTCGCTTATTTACTTTTCCGTTGCTATTGCTATCATCACTACAAAAGACCAAAAACATTACTTTTGCTATCATTACCTTTTGCTACCGTTACCACTACTATCATATTACTTTTCTACTAAACACTTTGCTGCAGATATTAAGTTTCTAGGTGTGGTTGGATTGACAACTCAGCTGCTAATACTTGAGAATATTCTTTGGCTCCCCTTGTGTCGAATCAATAAATTTGGGTTGAATACTCTACCCTCGAAAACTGTTGCGATCCCCTATACTTGTGGGTTATCAAGACTATTTTCTGGCACCGTTGCTGGGGAGCACAACTCTATTCTTGGAGTCACTTGGGATTTATATCTGCTTATCATTATGAAGAACTTGAGAGATCCAAAAATCAAGATTTATCCCTCAACTACGAGGGGAGGTAAGGAACTACCATCTAGCCCTGCACTTGATCCACCTTCTGTTTTGAGTAAGCTTGCGACACCTAAACCTGCATCTGCTATTCGTTCTGATATGTCGCATGTTATTGATGATGCCACTTCTGCTATGCATGATACTTATGATGAAACTACTTCTATGCTTGATACTACTGTGCCACTTGGTGAATTTCTTGATGAACAACTTGCTAGTGTTAGAGAGAATGAAAATATTGAATCTGATAATATTGATGAAAGTGATGATGAAGACTCTCTCTCTAATGAATATGAATCACATGTTATTCCTGAGGGTTATGTTTTTGAAAAAGAAGCTGCTTTAGCTATTTTAGCTTGCAAATATAGATACGAACTCAAGAGGTTATTAGCTAAATGGAAGCAACAATCCCTTAATGCTAGAATGAAACCTGACCCTGCTTTTGCTACTTCACCTATCTGTATTACTGATAAGGATTATGAATTCTCTGTTGATCCTGATATAATTACTTTGGTTGAATCTGATCCTTTTCATGGATATGAATCTGAAACTATTGTGGCACATCTTACTAAATTAAATGATATAGCCACCCTGTTCACTAATGATGAGAGAACTCGTTACTTTTACATCCATAAAATATTTCCGTTCTCATTAAAGGGTGATGCTAAATATGGTTTAATTCTCTGGATCCTGGTTGTGTGCGTAGTCCCCAGGATATGATTTATTAATTCTCTGCTAAATATTTCCCTGCTCATAAGAAACAAGCTGCCTTAAGGGATATATATATAATTTTGTGCAAATTGAAGAAGAGAGTCTCCCACAAGCTTGGGGGAGGCTTCTCAAGTTACTTAATGCTTTGCCTGATCATCCTTTTAAGAAAAATGAAATACTTGATATCTTTTATAATGGACTAACCGATGCTTCTAGAGATTACCTGGATAGTTGTGCTGCTTCTGTTTTCAGGGAAAGAACACCGGATGAAGCTAAAATTCTATTGAATAATATGTTGACAAATGAATTTGCCAGTACATTCAATGTACTGACCCTCTGTGGCTGCAACGTCTCATGTTGCAGGATTATCTTACGACGAGTAAGTGATACGTTAGGGTTACGATTTCTACACTCAACTTTGCCGTTGGTGTTGATGGGAATCCACAACTTTGTTACTTCCGCTATTTTGGATTTGAGGTAATAGTATTTACGTTACTTTTACATGTGATTTACCTCTGTTATAAATCCTTGAGTACTTTGTTTGTCAGCATACCGATCCAGGGATGACACTTATGCACAGAGACTTTACCCATTCGGGTCGGGTCGCTACACTGAGCCTATTCCTAAACCAACTCCAAAGAAAAGAGGTGTTCTATTTCTTAGTCCTGAAGATATGCAAGAGACAAAGAAATCTATGAAAGAAAAAGGTATTAAAGATGAAGATATTAAGAATTTACCTCCTATTGAAGAAATACACGGTCTTAATTTACCGCCTATTGAAGAAACATATGATCTTAATCCATTACCTATTGAAGAAACTCATGGTCTTGATAACCCGACACATGTAGTAAAGGTAAATTCTCTCTATAGATATAATAAAGCTGAAATCCCTTTTACTAAGTTTGCTAGCCCATGCTTAGATGAGTTTGATAAATTTATGGTTAAGCAAGAAGACTTCAATGCTTATTTTGGTAGACAATTGAAATACAATTCAAATATGCTTGAACACTTGGGTGATTATATGGCTAATGTCAAAGGTGAACTTAAACTTATTAGTAAACATGCTTGTATGGTTACCACTCAAGTAGAACAAGTACTTAAGGCTCAAAATGATTTGCTCAATGAATTGAATACTAAGAATAATGATAATGCTATTAGAGTTATGACTAGAGGTGGTAGAATGACTCAAGAACCTTTGTATCCTCAAGGCCATCCTAAGAGGATTGAGCAAGATTCTCAGAGAAATAATATAGATGCACCTAGTCCTTCCAAAAGGAAGAAAAAGAAAAATGAGAGGACTTTGCATGCTTCTGGTGAACCTATTGTTGATACACCTGAGAATTCAAATGGTATTTCTATCTCTGATGCTGAAACACAATCTGGTAATGAACCTGAAACTAGTAATAATGCTAATGATAATGTTCATGATGATGCTCAACCTAGCAATGATAATGATATAGAAATTGAACCTGCTGTTGATCTTGATAACCCACAATCAAAGAATCAACGTTATGATAAGAAAGACTTTGTTGCTAGGAAACATGTTAAAGAAAGAGAACCATGAGTTCAGAAACCCATGCCTTTTCCTCCCAAACCATCCAAGAAAAAGGATGATGAGGATTTTGAGCGCTTTGCTGAAATGATTAGACCTATCTTTTTGCGTATGCGATTAACTGATATGCTTAAAATGAATGCTTATGCTAAGTACATGAAAGATATTGTTACAAATAAGAGAAAGATACCGGAAGCTGAAATTTCCACCATGCTTGCTAATTATACTTTTAAGGGTGGAATACCAAAGAAACTTGGAGATCTAGGAGTACCCACTATACCATGCTCCATTAAAAGAAACTATGTTAAAACTGCTTTATGTGATCTTGGAGCTGATGTTAGTGTTATGCATCTCTCTTTATATCGTAGACTTGATTTGAATAAGTTGACACCTAGTGAAATATCTTTGCAAATGGCTGATAAATCAATTGCTATACCTGTCGGTATTTGTGAGGATGTGCCTGTTGTAGTTGCAAACGTTACTATTTTAACGGACTTTGTTATTCCTGGTATTCCCGAGGATGATAGTATGTCTATTATTCTTGGAAGACCCTTTTTGAATACTGCAGGGGCTGTTATTGATTGCAACAAAGGCAGTGTCACTTTTCATGTTAATGGTAATGAGCATACGGTACACTTTCCGAGGAAACAACCTCAAGTCCACAATATCAATTCTATTGGAAATTTTTCATCAATTATTTTTGGAGGTTTTGAATTTCCTCTTCCTACTGTCAAGAAGAAATATGATATTCTTATTATTGGGTATGTGCATATCCCCATTGAGGTAACATAGTGTTATTCAAAATTTCTCCGGTTCCATGTTATTCAGAATGAGTTTGTTAACAAGACTTGATCAACCTTGTTAGTGGATTCCTTTTGATGAGCATGAGATGGATGAATTTAGAAAACACAACTCTCTGTACCCTCCTTTTACTTTCTGTTATTTATATTAAATAAAATAAAAATAAGTATGTTCTGTCTGTTATCTGATTTATTCGTGCAATATAAAAATACCCCGAAAATAAAAGTTCTCCAAATGCCCTGAAATTTAAATACGATTTTTTCTGGAATATTTGAGACTATTTGGCACCGAGAACACAACAGGGGGGCATCCACCTGGCCACGAGGGTGGAGGGCGCGCCCTACCCCCCTGGGCGCGCGCCCTGCCTCGTGGGCCCATGGTGGCCCTCCTCCACTTATTCTTTCACCCACACACTTCTTCTTCCTCGCACAAACACGAATATCCAACTCAAGCACGAGTTCTAGCTCATTTTGCTGTGATTTTCGACCTCCTTGCTCAAAGCACCTCTCACAAAACTGCTTGGGGGGATTGTTCCTTGGTATGTGACTGCTCCATTGGTCCAATTAGTTTTTGTTCTAGTTCTTTATTCATTGCAAATTTGTGCTGCCTAGGTGACCATGTTCTTGATCTTGCATGTCAAATTTATATGGTCAAAACTAGGTCTAATGCATGATATAGGCTCTAGGCACTTGTAGGAGTTGTTGCTATCAATTATGTTGAGCTTGGTTCACTTTTGTTTGAAGTCACTAAAAATTTCAGAATTTTTCAGAAAATAATGAAGAGATTTTTTAGGGGCTCATCAAGCCGAAGCTCGAAGGAAAAGCAAAATGAAAAAGTAGAGAAGCCCAAGTATAATCCGCCTCGCACCGTGGAGGTTCGGCCGTGTGAATGGCCTTCCGATGATTTCTTGAGAGCAGTCGGGATTTATGATGATTTTTATGAATTAGCTGAGAATGCAGGCCTCACTGCCTTCCTCCACGACCAACGCGCACAGTATCTCTTACTCACCAATATCTTTGTGCAAAACTTTCATTTCCATGCTAGGAGCTCACCACCTATGGTGGAATTTTATTTATATGATGAGCATAAGGAGATGTCACTTTATGATTTTTGTCGGGTTTGTTTGATCCCTTTTGAGGGCACAATAGAGGAACCACATCGCGGCGATGTGGATGGGTTTATTGGTACCATCACTGTAGGGGAAATGAGTAAGGTTTCCGATGCACGAATCACTAGCATACATTTTCCTGTTTTACGCTACTTTGCAATATTTGCTAGTCGTTGCTTAATTGGTCACGGAAACTGTGGAAACCTCAGTGTTCCAGATATTATTATTTTGTTCCACGGTTTTATTCTCTGATAACTCTGTTAGTATGGGCGGTATTATTGCTAAACGGTTAAGTCTGAACCATACAAAGGGCCCCATCTTTGGAGGCATCTATGCTGTCTAGCTACACATTTTAACATACCTATTAGGCATTATGAGCAGGAAGAAAAATTGCTGCCCACTGTTTATCTAGATTATAAAAGTATGGTGGCACACGATTTAAATGTTAAGAATAGGGAAGGGGAGCTTAAATACAAATTGTTCTTTCATAAACATCATCCTGAGACTATTACCCTGCCTGCTCCTTGTTTGATTTATCTGTAGGCCAGTACCTTGTTCTGTTATAGGCTAGTCACGCCTATCGGAACCCTACATCACCCACAGAGCTAGAGCGGGAACCACAAGTTGATCCTCCACGACAGTCTAATTACCATTGGGATCCAGAAATGATTGCCAACCAGTGGCAGTCAGAGTCTTCTTCTTCTCAGTACGACCCCAACTATTACTATGGATATCCGCCAGGCCAGCTGTGGCCATAGACCAATTTAGGCCAAAAGCCTAAGCTTGGGGGAGTACATATTTCTCACCGACATTATATTCATGTTCACACACTCATTGCTAGATGTCGGTGCTCATACTTTTTCATTGTATCATCCATGCTAGTTTATTTTCCTTTTTTTGCTTTCTTCTTGTGTGTTTAATAAACCTTAGGAAAAACCAAAAAATTAGTTGTAGCTTTTAATTAGTTTACTTTCCATGCTTGTAGTAGTAATTAAAAAGAAAACCCAAAAAGATTTCATGTTCTTCTTTTGCTTGTTGGGAGCTTTCCCGTGTAAATAGTTTTATTTCTTTTCTTTTCTTTGGGGGTCGATAGGAGAAGACCATAATTAAATTGTTGAAGCGGCTCTTATATGCATTATTGTTGATCTGACAAAAGAGCCCATATTGTCTTGTCTTCTCCTGTTTATTGAATGCCTGCAGATTCCAGCTTAGTCCATTGCACGTGCACTATTATTATTATCCACATCGTTCGGTCGTGCAAGTGAAAGGCAATTATGACGATATATGATGGACTGACTGAGATGATAAAAGCTGATATGAACTCGACCTCTTTTGTTTTTGTAAATATGATTAGTTCATCGTTCCTGATTGAGCCTATTATAAATAAACATGTTTGGAATGACAACTAGAGATCATAGTTCTTGTGCCATGCTTGATTAGCGAGGAGCTTATAATGGTTTACCTTGCATGCCAACATGCTATTAAAATGGTTGTGATGTGGTCTGATAGGGTGGTATCCTCCTCTGAATGATTTAAGTGACTTGACTTGGCGCATGTTCACGCATGTAGTTGAAACAAAATCAACATAGCCTTCACGATATTTATGTTCATGGTGGATTGTATCCTACTCATGCTTGCATTTGGTGTTGATTAATTTTAATGCATGTTCATGACTGTTGTCGCTCTCTAGCTGGTCGCTTCCAAGTCTTTTGGTAGCCTTCACCTGTACTAAGCAGGACTACTGCTTGTGCATCCAACTCCATAAACCCCAAAGTTATTCCATATGAGTCCACCATACCTACCTATATACAGTATCTACCTGCCATTCCAAGTAAATTTGTATGTGCCAAACTCTAAACCTTCAAATAAATATCCTGTTTTGTAAGCTCGAATAGCTCATGTATCAACTAGGGTTGTCCGTATCTTCCATGTTAGGCGGGTTATTCTCAAGAGGAGTGGACTCTGCTCCTCACTCACGAGAAAGTGGCTGGTCACCGGGATGCCCAGTCCCATGCTTTATGCAAACTAAATCAAAATAATTGTAAACAAAACTCCCCCTAGGATTCTTGTTGGTTGGAGGCACTCGTTGTTTTGAGCAAGCCATGGATTGATGCTTGTTGGTGGAGGGGGAGTATAAACTTTACCATTCTGTTTAGGAACCGCCTATAATGTGTGTAGCATGGAAGATATCGCCATCTCTTGGTTGTTATGTTGATAATGAAAGTATACCGCTCAAAATATTATTCACCTCTATTTCAAAACCGAGCTCTGGCACCTCTACAAATCCCTGCTTCCCTCTGCAAAGGGCCTATCTATTTACTTTTATGTTGAGTCATCATCCTCTTATCAAAAAGCACCAGTTGGAGAGCACCGCTGTCATTTGCATTCATTACTGTTAGTTTACATTGAGTATGACTTGACTGGATCTCTTTTACCATGAATTACAATGTCTAGTCAGTCCTTGATCTTTAAAGGTGCTCTGCATTTATGTTTTGCAGTCTCAGAAAGGGCTAGCGAGATACCATCTTGTTATATCATATTATGATTGTTTTGAGAAAGTGTTGTCATCCAAGAATTATTATTATTGCTCGCTAGTTGATTATACCATTGATATGAGTAAACATGAGACCTATGCGTTATTGTGAATATGGTTAGTTCATAATCTTTGCTGAAAACTTGAATGCTGGCTTTACATATTTACAACAACAAGAGCAAACCGAGTTTCTAAAAGTTTTTCTTTATCACTTTCAGTTTGTCAACTGAATTTCTTGAGGACAAGCAAAGGTTTAAGCTTGGGGGAGTTGATACGTCTCCGTCGTATCTACTTTTCCAAACACTTTTGCCCTTGTTTTGGACTCTAACTTGCATGATTTGAATGGAACTAACCCGGACCGACGCTGTTTTCAGTAGAATTGCCATGGTGTTATTTATGTGCAGAAACAAAAGTTCTCGGAATGACCTGAAACTTCACGAAACATCTTTTCAGAAATAATAAAAAATCCTTGCAAAATATGAAGAACAGGGGGCCCACACCCTAGCCATGAGGGTGGGGGGTGCGCCTGCCCCCTAGGGCGCGCCCCTACCTCGTGGCCCCCCTGGAGCTCCTCCGACCTCAACTCCAACTTTATATATTTGCTTTCGGGGAGACAAAAAATCAGGGAGAAGGATTCATCGCGTTTTACGATACGGAGCCGCTGCCAAGCCCTAAAACCTCTTGGGAGGGTTGATCTGGAGTCCGTTCGGGGCTCCGGAGAGGGGAATCCGTCGCCATCATCATCATCAACCTTCCTCCATCACCAATTTCATGATGCTCACCGCCGTGAGTGAGTAATTCCATCGTAGGCTTGCTGGACAGTGATGGGTTGGATGAGATTTATCATGTAACCGAGTTAGTTTTGTTAGGGTTTGATCACTAGTATCCACTATGTTCTGAGATTGATGTTGCTATGACTTTGCTATGCTTAATGCTTGTCACTAGGGCCCGTGTGCCATGATTTCAGATCTGAACCTATTATGTTTTCATCAATATATGAGAGTTCTTGATCCGATCCTGCAAGTCTATAGTCACCTATTATGTGTTATGATCTGTTAACCCCGAAGTGATAATAATCGGGATACTTACCGGTGATGACCGTAGTTTGAGGAGTTCATGTATTCACTATGTGTTAATGCTTTGGTCCGGTACTCTATTAAAAGGAGGCCTTAATATCCCTTAGTTTCCATTAGGACCCCGCTGCCACGGGAGGGTAGGACAAAAGATGTCATGCAAGTTCTTTTCCATAAGCACGTATGACTATATTCGGAAACATGCCTACATTACATTGATGAATTGGAGCTAGTTCTATGCACCCTAGGTTATGACTGTTACATGATGAACCGCATCTGACATAATTCTCTATCACCGATCCATTGCCTACGAGCTTTCCATATATTGTTCTTCGCTTATTTACTTTTCCGTTGCTATTGCTATCATCACTACAAAATACCAAAAACATTACTTTTGCTATCATTACCTTTTGCTACCGTTACCACTACTATCATATTACTTTGCTACTAAACACTTTGTTGTAGATATTAAGTTTCTAGGTGTCGTTGAATTGACAACTCAGCTGCTAATACTTGAGAATATTCTTTGGCTCCCCTTGTGTCGAATCAATAAATTTGGGTTGAATACTCTACCCTCGAAAACTATTGCGATCCCTTATACTTGTGGGTTATCACCCTGTTTCACCCCGAACTTGGGAGGACCCCTACAACATAACCATGGAGGTCACAATCACACTAGAGGAAGTTCGCACAACCATTGTGGCTCCAAGAGCGGAAATGGTAGTGGAGGAAGCAACGGACAGAACCGTTCCAACCCAGCAACCCCGCCAAGAAAGATCTAAGCCACGTTACTTGCTACAAGTGCCAGAAGACCGGACATTACGATGCATGTCCTGAAGCTAAGAATGGAAATGGAAATGGAAGTTCTGGGAAGAAGACCAACCCTTTCAACAGGGGACAAGTGAACCACGTTAACATGGAGGAGATTGAAGCCCAGCCAGATGCAGTAATAGGTAAGTTTTTGGTTAAGTGATTTACTGCAGTCGTTCTTTTTTATACTGGTGCATCGCATTCATACATATCAAGGGGATTTGTGGATAAGTATAAGCTGCCCACCAAAGTTCTTAGTACACCTATGTTAGTGAGCTCGCTAGGAGCAGAGTATATGGCAAGCCAAGGATGTTTTCAGATGCCATTTACCATAGGTAGGCATGTTTTCCCCTCAGATCTGATAATTTTGGAATCGCAAGGTTTGGATGTGATTCTGGGTATAGATTGGCTATCCATGTACGGAGGAAACATCGATTGCGCCAGTAAGTCGATTTTGCTCACCACCCCAGAAGGAAGAAGGATCAAGTATGTATCCCGGCATGTGCCGATTAGGACTCAAGTAAATTCCTTAACATGAGTTGTACAGGAGGAAGTACCAGTGGCGAGGGATTTCCCAGATGTATTTCCAAAAGAGTTGCCAGGCATGCCACCGGATAGAGACATCGAGTTTTTGATTGAGCTTTTTCCAGGCACAGGGCCAATATCTAAGAGACTATACAGGATGCCCTCACAGGATTTAGAGGAAATTAAGAAGCACATTAAGGAGTTACTGGATAAAGGATATATTCACCCAAGCTCGTCACCTTGGGGATCACCAATACTTCTAGTGGAGAAGAAGGATGGATCGTTGAGGATGGTTGTTTATTATCGAGGATTGAATGAGGTGACGATCATGAACAAATACCCACTGCCAATGATCAATGATTTGTTTGATCAGCTACAAGGAGCTAAGGTGTTTTCCAAGATCGATCTGCGATCAGGGTACCACCAATTGAAGATTCGAGAGCAGGACATACCTAAGACAGGTTTTACCATGAGGTACGGGCTATATGAGTATACCGTTATGTCATTTGGCCTGACTAACGCACCTGCATATTTCATGAACATGATGAACAAGGTGTTTATGGAGTTTTTGGATAAGTTCGTTCTGGTGTTCATTGATGATATTCTGGTCTACTCGAAGAATGAAGAGGAGCATAAAGAGCATTTGCGATTAGTTCTTGGGAAGCTCAGAGAACATCAGTTATACGCCAAGTTCAGCAAGTGTGAGTTTTGGTTGAAGGAAGTTGGATTCCTTGGACATGTTATATCCAGAGAAGGAATAGTGGTAGACCCGACCAAAGTTGTCACTGTGACAAATCGGGAGGCACCCATGTCAGTTGGAGAGATCCGGAGTTTTCTTGGACTCGCATGATACTACCGGAGGTTCATTGAGAATTTCTCGAAGATTGCAAAGCCTATGACGGAGTTGTTGAAGAAGAACACCAAGTTCAAATGGACTGAGGAATGTGAGGCCAGTTTTCAGGAGTTGAAGAAATGCTTGGTTACATCACCAGTGTTGATCCTGCCAGATCAACGGAAGGATTATGAAGTGTATTGCGACGCTTCTTGTCGAGGACTTGGAGTAGTTCTTATGCAGGAAGGAAGAGTTGTTTCATATGCCTCACGACAGCTTAAACCCCATGAGTTAAATAATGCTACGCATGATTTGGAGTTAGCAGTCGTAGTGCATGCGTTGAAGACTTGGAGACATTTTCTCATCGGAAACCATTGTGAGGTATACACGGATCACAAGAGTTTGAAGTATATCTTCACGCAGAAGGAGTTGAATCTCAGGCAGAGGAGATGGTTGGAACTCATTAAGGATTATGATGTGAAGTTGCATTATCATCCCGGAAAGGCTAACGTAGTAGCCGATGCGTTGAGCCGCAAGAGTCATGTCAATACACTCATGACCTGAGAGTTACCCAAGGAGTTAGCAGAGGATCTTCGCCAGCTATGTTTGCAGATAGTTCTGACAGGCTATGTAGCAGCATTGGAGATTCAGTATAGTTTGATGGATAAAATCAGAGAAGCTCAGAAGATGGACAAGGAGATTGCCAAGATAAAGGAAAGGATGAGCAAAGGAAAGGCTAAAGGATTTCGTGAGGATGAGCACGATACCTTATGGTTCGAGGACCGCGTATATGTGCCAAATGATCAGGAGATCAGGGAGCTGATTTTGCAGGAGACCCATGATTCGCCATATTCGATTCACCCAGGAAATACTAAGATGTATCTAGATTTGAAGGATAGTTTCTGGTGGACTGGAATGAAGAAGGATATTGCGGAGTATGTAGCAGTTTGTGATGTATGTCAGAGAGTGAAGGCAGAGCATCAGAAGCCAGCAGATTGCTACAACCATTGCCGATACCCGAATGGAAGTGGGACAAGATAGGCATGGATTTTATCACGGGATTGCCTAGGACTCGTTCAGGCTATGACTCGATATGGGTTGTATTCAATCGTTTGACGAAAGTAGCTCATTTAATCCCAGTGAAGACCACTTCCACCAGTGCTAAGTTGGCAAAGATATACATGACCAGGATCATATGTTTGCATGGAGTTTTGAGGACCATTGTGTCAGATAGAGGAACCCAGTTTACCTCAAAGTTTTGGAATCAGTTGCATGAAACTTTGGGAACCAGGCTAGAGTTCAGTACAGCTTTTCACCTGCAGACAGATGGACAGACTGAGAGAGTCAATCAGATTCTGGAGGACATAGTTGGGACGACAATTTGCCTTACGCAGAGTTCTCTTACAACAACAGCTATCAAGCCAGCTTGAAGATGGCCCCTTTCGAAGCATTGTACGGAAGGAGGTGCAGAACACCGTTGTTGTGGGATGAAGTTGGAGACCGACAGTTGTTTGGACCAGATTTGATTAAAGAGTCTAAAGAGAAGGTTAAGTTGATTCACGATAGACTCAAGGTAGCCCAGTCGAGGCAGAAGAGTTATGCGGATTCTAAATGCAAGGAGATAGTTTACGAAGTCGGAGATAGAGTGTATCTTCGTGTATCACCACTTCGAGGAGTGAAGCGCTTTAGATTTAAGGGAAAGTTAGCACCACATTTTGTGGGACCATATAAAGTTTTGGAACGAATGGGAGAAGTTGCTTACAAGTTGGAATTGCCCAAAGGATTGTCAGGAGTTCATGATGTGTTCCACGTTTCTCAATTGAAGAAGTGCCACGCAGAGATGGCTGATATTCCTCTGAGAGATACAATGCCACTGGAAGCGATACAGTTGGATAGCGATTAGACATACGAGGAAAAGCCAGTCAAGATTCTCGAGTTTTCCAGCCAAGTTACACGCAACAAGGTTATCAAGTTTTGCAAGGTTCAGTGGAGTCACCATACCGAAGATGAAGCCACCTGGGAACGCGAGGAAGACCTACGGAAGGATCACCCTCACCTATTTTCTAGCCAACCCGAATCTCGAGGGCGAGATTCATCTTAAGGGGGTAGGTTTGTAACATCCCAAAATTTCAATTTGGAATGTTATACATTAGGTCATCATTGCATATCATATCTTATTGCATTTTGGTTTGATCCTAGAAATTCTACGCAACTCAAGGGCACACGGAGAGAGTTGGGAATTTCGTTACTTTCATATTTGAGTTTTTCTCGAATTTTGAAAAGGGGATCGTTTGATTTTAATTATTTTATCTTCGAATACTTCTTTTATAAAAATAAAAGAGAGAGGATAAAATGACTTCCTCAAAATAAAGAAATATTGGAGATTTAATATTAAAATCAAATAAGATTTTTATTCAGAGTTTTATTGCTATTTTATTTGAATTAGGAAAAATATGCGTTTTTTAAAATTGCATTACAGTCCCAAATAAATGTTCACCTTGTCCGGTAGATTTTTAGAGGAAGGGGAAAATTTATTTCAGGATTTCTGGAGTCCGTTTAGTATTTCTTTTATTCGTTTTTCTACGGGGAATATTTTTTTTAAAAAAGAGGAAACCGACTTTGGGCCGTATTCGCCCGGGACTCCCCCCGAGGGAGGCTTTATAAGCCACCGAGGCGCAGCCTCACGGCCCACCAGCCTGCTGAGGCCGAAACGCTAGCCGCGCCCCGCTGCCGCCGTCGCGTCGCACCGCCGCGCCGCCTCGCCGCACCTTCCTACCGCCCCACCGCCGACCCGCCGCCTTGCCACCTCGCCGGAGCCGCCGGAGTCCGCCGTCGCCGCCTATTTTTCCTTTGACCGGTTCGTTTTTTGGTAAAACCTAGATGTGTTTTTTATTAGATCGATTTTATTTTTTTCCAGTTTAGTTATATAGCGGACGTTCGTCCGTACGTTCGTTTTAACGAATGGTTTTCACCCGTTAGCCGCAGATAGCGAACGTTCATTCGTTAGCCTGTTCGTCAGTTTTTCTTTTTCTCAGATTTTTCGCAATTATTTTCGATCGCGATTTCTGATCCGATTTTCGTTTTAGTTTAACTTTTCGCTCGTTTATCGGAATGAGGCGATTCAAGCGCCTAGAGTTTCATCTCGAAGCCCTCTTTCTGTTTAATCGAGTTAAACAAGTTTTTGCTACTGTAAAATTTGACTTTAGTCCAGATTAGTAAACGGAGCTTGTTTCTTTCGCAGTTTGATTTTTTGTTGCTTCGTTTGATTTGATTCTTTTTGCAAACCATAGTTCTTAAGTTGAACTTTCTGGTTAGATCTTCTTATTTGAGTTTTACCTGTGCATCTTTGCTTGATTGCTTATTGTATGCTTGTTTGATTGTGATAGAGTGCCTGGAGTGCGAAGCGTGCTACTACGAGTCTCTAGGTTTCACGGATCATCAGCAAGGCAAGTAACACTTTGATCATATCCCTTTCATACCCAGTTTTTATGCATTAGTTTCACCCTCAAACATTGCATGAGTAGGATTGATAACTTGTGGGTTGAGAAGTAGATGAGGTAGTACCTATTCACCTGTTTATTATCAAACCTTTGAGAGTTACTTCTACGTTGCTTATATTGCTATGCTATGCTCGTAGACGTGGTTTGGGTTTGAGTGTATTCATGACAGATGTGAGTTTTGTTAATTAATGGTTAACATAAGGTGGCAACTTTAATACACATCTGGGTGGATTGAGGCACCTGCGGAACCCAGTGATTGCCTGTATTTTTTTGGAAATCCCGGGGTACCGTGTGATTCTCCTATGGACTGCCACCTAGGCTCAAAGGGATCATAAGATTATTCATGCTAGAAACTTCCGTGTGTAGCCACATGCCATTATGGGCTCTGGCATAGTTGAGTAAGTTGTGGGAAACCTTTCCATGATGGGCTAGCAGATGTAGGGGATTGTAGGTGTACAGGCCTATCTATCGGTTAAGGGGACCTCTTCGGAAAGACTCTGTCTCGGTCATCCGTTTCTCAAACATTATGTAGTGCGAGAAATCCAACGGAGGAGATCGAGTCTTGTGGGGAAAAGTGCACAAACCTCTGCAGAGTGTACAAACTAATCATGGTTAGCCGTGTCCCTGGTTAAGGACATCTTGAGTATCTAGTTCTTGGATTATCATGTGGATCTCATCACTCTTAATAAAAATCTAGTTGGGTTATTAATTACTTTTAATTGGGATTGAGATGGGGTTTACCATTCTCAATGTTTTTCAAAAAACTTTATAGTTAAATAAAATATATTCCTTTGCAGTAGGGAAAAATTGGCTTTCCGCAAAACATATCAACCATATAGCCTCCACAATCCATATATGGATGTAGTGATAGTATTATTCTGTTTATTACTCTCTTGTGTTGCCTTGCCAGCATATTCCATGTGATGACCCGTTTCGGGCTGCAACGTATCATGTTGCAGACTTTTCAGACGACGGGTAAGGAGTCTTAGGTCGTGGTCTTTCACTCAGTGATGTCGTTCGAGTTGATGGACTCACTTTATCTTCCAAGCCTTCCGCTGTTATCGTATTAGATGGCCTTAAGCCATATTTATTGTAATAGAGTTCTCTTTTGAGACATTCGATGTAATAAGTGCGTGATTGCTACTCTGTTATAAAACCGCAAGTACTATGTGTGTCAGCATTACCGATCCAGGGATGACACTGATGCACAGAGATCAGACTGTTTGAGGTCTGGTCGCTACAAAATACTACTTTCCAATATATCAATCTTTACCTCTCGACCATTTCGAGACTCCTCATCATGTCTGTGATCTCATCCGGGACTCTGAACAAACTTCGGTCACCAAAACACATTACTCATAATACAAATCGTCATCAAATGTTAAGCGTGCGGACCCTACGGATTCGAGAACTATGTAGACATGACCAAGACACATCTCCGGTCAATAACCAATAGCGGAACCTGGATGCTCATATTGGTTCCTACATATTCTACGAAGATCTTTATCAGTCAAACCGCAATAACAACATACGTTATTCCCTTTGTCATTCATATGTTACTTGCCCGAGATTCAATCGTTGGTATCATCATACCTAGTTCAATCTCGTTACTGGCAAGTCTCTTTTACTCGTTCTGTAATGCATCATCCCGCAACTAACTCATTAGTCACATTGCTTGCAAGGCTTATAGTGATGTGCATTACTAAGAGGGCCTAGAGATACCTCTCTGATACTCGGAGTGACAAATCCCAATCTTGATCTATGCCCACCCAACAAACACCTTCAAAGACACCTATAGAGCATCTTTATAATCACCCAGTTACGTTGTGACATTTGGTAGCACACAAGGTGTTCCTCTGGTATTTGGGAGTTGCATAATCTCATAGCCAGAGGAATATGTATAAGTCATGACGAAAGCAATATGAATAAAACTTAATGATCATTATGCTAAGCTAACGGATGGGTCTTGTCCATCACATCCTCCTCCTAATGATGTGATCCCTTTCATCAAATAACAACACATGTCTATGGTCAGGAAACTTAACCATCTTTGATTAACGAGCTAGTTAAGTAGAGGCATACTAGGGACAGTTATGCTTTGTCTATGTATTCACACATGTATCAAGTTTCCGGTTAATACACTTTTAGCGTGAATAATAAACATTTATTATGAAATAAGGAAATATAAATAACAACTTTATTCTTGCCTCTACGACATATTTCCTTCAAACATGATGTGATATAAGTTATTGTATGAGATGATCATGTTTTGTAAAAGTTATCGACAACTGGCAGGAGCCTTATGGTTGTCGCTTTAAATCACCATGTAATTGCTTTACTTTATCACTATGCGTTAGCAATCATTGTAGAAGCAATAGTTGGCGAGACGACAACGATGGTATGATGGAGATCAAGGTGTCAAGCCGGTGACGATGGAAATCATGACGGTGCTTTGGAGATGGAGATCAAAGGCACAAGATGATGATGGCCATATCATGTCACATATTTTGATTGCATGTGATGTTTATCTTTTATGCATCTTATTTTGCTTAGTACGATGGTAGCATTATAAGATGACCCCTCACTAAAAATTTCAAGGTATAAGTTTTCTCCCTAAGTATGCACCATTGCGACAGTTCATCGTGCCGAGACACCATGTGATGATCGGCTGTGATAAGCTCTACGTTCACATACAACGGATGCAAGACAGTTTGCACATGCGGAATACTCGGGTTAAACTTGACGAGCCTAGCATGTACAAACATGGCCTTGGAACACTGGAGACCGAAAGGTCGAACGTGAATCATATAGTAGATATGATCAAAATAGAGATGTTCACCATTCAAGACTACTCCATCTCACGTGATGATCAGACTTGGTTTAGTTGATATGTTTAACGTGATCATTTATATGACTCGAGGGATCTCTATCTAAGTGGGAGTTCTTAAGTAATATGATTAATTGAACTTAATTTATCATGAACTTAGTCCTGATAGTATTTGCATATCTATGTTATAGATCAATAGCTCGCATATAGCTCCCCTGTTTTATTTTGATGTGTTCCTAGAGAAAACTAAGTGGAAATATGATAGTAGCAATGATGCGGACTATGTCCATGATCTGAGGATTATTCTCGTTGTTGCACAGAAGAATTATGTCCTTGATGCACCGCTAGGTGACAGACCTATTATAGGAGCAAATGCAGACGTTATGAACGTTTGACAAGCTCAGTATGATGACTACTTGATAGTTTAGTGCACCATGCTTTACGGCTTAGAACCGGGACTTCAACAATGTTTTGAACACCATGGAGCATATGAGATGTTCCAGGAGTTGAAATTGGTATTTCAGACTCATGCCCATGTCGAGAGGTTTGAGACCTCTGACAAGTACTTTGCCTACAAGATGGAGGAGAATGGCTCAGCCAGTGAGCATGTACTCAGAATGTGTGGGTAGTACAATCGCTTGAATCAAGTGGGAGTTAATCTTCCAGATAAGATAGTGATTGAAAGAGTTCTCTAGTCACTATCAACAAGCTACTAGAACTTCGTGATGAACTATAATATGCAAGGGATGACGAAAACAATTCCCGAGCTGTTTGCGATACTGAAATCAGCGAAGGTAGAAATCAAGAAAAAGCATGAAGTGTTGATGGTTGACAAGACCACTAGTTTCAAGAAAAAGGGAAAAGGAAAAGAAAGGGAACTTCAAGAAGAATTACATGCAAGTTGCCACTCCCGTGAAGAAACCCAAAGCTAGACCTAAGCCTGAAACTGAGTGCTTCTACTGCAAAGGGAATGGTCACTGGAAGTGGAACTACCCCAAATACTTGGCGGATAAGAAGGATGCACTACAAAAAAATACACTTCCGTGATGATACGTGTTTGTCACAGTAGGTCACGTTTTCTGTCATGCATGTACATCCACGACAAATTTATGACAGAATCAAGATAGTCATACCTGTGTTGTCGTAGAAGTGTTCCATGACATTACCAAAATTATCATCATGGAAGTGTCCACTTCCATGACGATATATCGCGCGTCACAGAAGTGCTTTCGTCAAGGGTGACCGACATGTGGCATCCACCGTAATGGAACACCGTTAAGGTATCGGGTCCGGTTTTGGATCCGATAACCTGTTAACAGCCCCGACCAATGGGGATTTTCCACATGTAAAATCATAATTGGCTGGAGGAAACACGTGTCGGCTCACCGTTGCGACAGATGTCATCCACTCATTGGACCCAAAGCGCCTATGATACGTTGACACGTGGCACAGCCCAACAGAGGCCCATATAGGTTAAAAAGGCCGGCCCAGTCAAAGGCCCGTAGTACTTACTCACGTACTAGTGGGCCAGCCCAATAACGGCCTGCTTAATAAAGGCCCATTTACGGCCCGAAGCCAGATCTGGCCCGTTAATTATTCGCCGAATATTTGGGCCCATTTACGGCCCAAAGCCAGATCTGGCCCGTTAATTGTTCGCCGAATATTTGGGCCCAATTACAGCCCAGTGACTTTCGGCCTGTTAGAGGCCCGATGTAGACATGGGCCCATTTCAGCCTGGTGTGACTTTCGGCCTGGGAATGGCCTGTGCTGCCCATGGGCCATATATGGTCCGACGGGACATCGGGCCCACTAATGGCCCGTGATAAAGGTGGCAACAGTTAAGCCCAACATGACTTTGGGCCTGTTAAAGGCCTGTCGCATAATTCGGCCCGTTGATGTCTGTACTAAGCTTTCGGCCTCTTAAAGGCCCATGATATCAGTGGGCCAACTAAGGCCCGAGATATGTTTCGGCCTGGTAACTGCTCGTTATATAAATGGGCCCAAAAAGGCCTAGTCTACATTTTAGCTTGCTGAAGGCCCGTCGACGACTAGTGAAAATTGAGGCCCAATATGCATTTCGGCCTCCTAAAGGCCCACGGTTTCATCTGGGCCATAACAGGCCAGTACAATATTTAGCCTGTTAATGGCCCAACACTACCTGGGCCAAACTAAGCGCTGGGTCCACAAAAGGCCCAACTAAAATATAGGCCGGTGTAAGTTGTGGGCCTCGCGCAAAGTGTGAAGGCCCCAATCATTCGGGCCCAAGAAATATGTAGGCCGGCCCAATTGTGGCCCGCTAAACACCAGGCCCGTTAGAGGCGAATGTTTCGGCCCGGTCGACTACATCTGATTTTTTCCAGATAGCGAATGATGGCAGTAACTAGTAGGAATTAAGAACAAACCTACTCTATACAATAAAGAAATTATGGCATAGTAACTAGGAATAAACCTACACTATACAATAAAGGATTTATGGTATATTACATCCACTGGGCATCGAAGTTTGCCACCAGTGATCATAAAGCGCAACGAAGAAGCAGATTACGAAAACTAGGCAACATTGCAGCGTAACAAAATAATATTGAACCGAGACCACTTCCAAGACAATTCAAGAAAGGTTAGCCTTGCGCAGGAACTGCTGCGCAAGCTACTGAGCAAGGCTGTGAGACCGGCCTAGCATGTCGGTCATAGCTTCCAGGTGTAGCTGTTTAGCGATGAGGTTCTCATTGGTGTTCTCCACAATCTTTCTTAGAGATAGGACTTCAAGTCGAAGTTGAGTTGCAGAATGCCTTTCTGCTAGAACTTGGGACTTAAGAAGTCGAACTGATTCAGACAATGAATTATGTGAGCTTGTCTGACTGCTAGTCTCAAGTAACTTGAACACTGCATCAAGACAAGACTTTGGGGTTGTCTCACTATCTTCAAGATGTTTTGCCTTCTTTGCTGCAATATATGTTGGGTTTGTCGCACAGCCTTCAGCAGACTTGTGCATGCCATTAGGCATATCACCCTGAAACAAAGCAGAGAGATGACATGTTTTGCACGTGTATAAACAAAGATGATAACTGTGCTGTCAATTCCATCCAATTTCAAATTAGAAAGTAAAGAGTAAGTTCAAAATATCAATAGCATAATTTGGCATTGTTCATAATGCAGGGAGCTTCACCACACTACTGGATTACCATGTCAACATAACAAGCATAGATGAAGGGCAAAGAAAATCATTGTATCTATTTTGGTTAATGTGCATGGCATGTTGTTCATATCATCAGCCACATCAGTAAGATAAAACATGAGATGACAAGGTGCAAACGTGGGCTGCTTCACTACACACTGGATTATAGATCCACAAAAACAAGCATACATACAGGAAGTATTGAGTAATGTGCATGGTATGAATATGGAATTTGGTTTTACAAGTAAAACTTAGAACTTACGGTTGTTGCGAACATGCATTTTGGTAGAAACAGTAAACTAAACAGCAGTAAACGATAGGGAGTATGAGCAAATTAAACAGTAGTTGAGGATAAAGGCTTTAGAAGGACTGACTTACATTAACAGTTAACACTGTCTTTATAATGCCCTTCTCCATGTCAAGGGAAGGATAACTCAAGAATTTCAGCATAGAATCTTCTTCATAAGCATTACCTGTACTCAGAGTAATTATAGATATGATAATACTCGAAGGGATAGAGGATAATGAAGATAAGATGCAGATTGATGCTACATAATAAACTACCAATCCCTGGAAGTACAAGCATTACAGGACAAAATGTACTGACCAGAGCAATGGGCTACACTTCTGCATTGGCATTGTCTGTGTATTCTACTTTTTGGTAAGATTAAATATAGATATGATCCTTTTTAGTAAATGGTGGGCGAGGGAGATAAGATGCAGAATGTTACACAATGAACCAATCCCTCTTCCCATAATACAAGCGTTTTTTGAACACTGGTGTACTGTACAAAACGTTCTTATATTATGGGACGGAGGGAGTAGCTGTTAATGTAAGTACAGTGATAGACGACGTCCAGTCCTTACAAGAGGACTATAGAGCTAAACCTCTTCAAATGCATTGGGTTGATTCTAAATTTATGTAAGAGTCCATACAAATCTTATAATGTCCACCAAATGGACGATAACGAGGCTAACATGTGTAGTGATGCTACATAATCAAACAGCTATGAAAGTAAGTATGGTCATATAGGGCAAGAGGTACTCACAAGAGCAATGCAGTGTGCAGTATAGTTGCGAGATTCTGTGGTCCCTTGAGAACGAATGTTCTTATGCTAACAGTTTTCGTACAAGTGAGACGTTAAGGCAAATGCAGAAATGTAGTTCAAATTGTGATGTGATATCATAGATAGTACCTTACGCTGCAGCTGAGACCAATGTGTAACAAGATTATTCCAATCACCGTCGGATAAATGTAGCACCGGAGACTTTACAGCAATTTCGTTTAGAGGCTTGCCATCGAAGTGCGCTTGCCTCAAGTAGGAACGATACTTCATCAATGAGTGCTTGAAAAGTACAACCAACCCTTGCTCGTCTTCACATCTAGTTTGGTCCTCGCCTATTTAAAAGAATGAAATCTTGTGTCTTCTGTCAGCAGAAACATATGCAGTAATGACCATGAATAACATTAGTACATTACTTACACGTAAGTTGAGGAGGAAGACTGGAAATTGTTCTGTGTCTGTGGTATAATCTTTCCATGAAGGAAAGATGCGCACAAAGTTTCTAACAACAATATAAGCTTTGTCTTCTAAACTAGGAAGAAATGGAATAGGGGTCCTATTTGCTGCAATTGGGGCTCTCTCTGGTTCAAAAAGGGATTTGGCAATTGGATTTGGTGTACTCTTTGCTGGAATGTGGGTTTTGCATCGTAGAGCTGGTGCTATGTCAACTGGCATAATCATAATGTTTGCTGCAGTTGGGGTCTACTGAGTTGGGGCATCGGAAATGACCAATGTAGTAGGGCTAGAGTCTGCTAGAGTTGGGGTGTTTTGTGGGTCAGGTGATATTGCAACTACACCTAATGGGCTATTTCATTTATCAGGTGCCACTACCTTTTCCAAATACTTTGCTTGTGCTCCTCCACGATCAGCAATCGCCCTCTTCCTTTTGAACGTCTGATACACAAGAACATCATTTGAATGGATAAATATGGTATGATGACAGATGGAATATGTACTGAAAATGGATAGGTAGGCTGTATTCACATACACGATGTGTAAACTAAGCTAATGGCAGTTCAACAAAGTAGAAGGAATGCAAAGCAACAGTTGCAAGATATGTGCGACAAATATAACCTTGGAAAGTTAGAGCAAGCACCTTGATGGGTGAATAAGATAGGGCATCTTCCTCTGACTCCTCCACTAGGGAGCTACATTGACTTAGGTCTCCCTCTAGCTCAGAATCACAGCTAGGATCATATTCTCAGCATGAATCTGTAGGTGGAGAGCGTTTGCATTGCATTGCATCCAGACTTGATTTCAGTCCCTTAATGCCAAGTTTGACAGCCATGGCATTGTTCTGCTTTATTCTTTTCATGCGCACAAGCTCATAATCATTATGATGATGTTCAGAATCTGAGATTCATGAAAACATAAAAAGTAGTCAGATTATCTATGGAATGCATTGCATATTCAACTCGAAGCGTGTCTCCCTATAAACCCCTGCATATGCAAAGTTCACCCCCAACCGTGCTGACCAGACCACACACAGAAATACAAACCCCATATGTCTCTATAATAGGAAGACACACATTTCAAAACTGAAGTAGGAACATTAGAATTATATGAAATTCATATTTGAACAAATAAACTAAGGAATTATGAGTGGCATAATGCTTAGCTTCAAGGGGGGGGTGTTGGTAATGCGACACAAAGCAAGTAGGCAGATTGTATTCCATGTAAAAGATCGAAGCCTATGTAAAATCTGGAAATGACACTTTCTTTCTATACAATGCAGTGTTCGTTGCCCACACATAATGGAAGAGATCACATAGAGAAATACTATTCACTCATGTCTATGGTTGTAGTATTTAGAAACAGGGTGGTCCACCCTAAAAGAATATTGACAACAAATATGACAAGGCAAGCATATATGTAGTGAATCAATCATTTACTTGTGAGCTCACTAGGACAAGTATGCAGAATTGTAACTGCAGTAAGAGACCATCCAAAATCTGAATCAAGAAGTTTGTCTAGCACTTATTGTTTACAACTAATCGATGTGAATAATTGGATATTATATCGAATGAGTAAGAAAGACAAGTAAATTTTTCAAAAACCTGGCTTGTAGTAGTAATCTGGGTCAATGTCACTACGACCAACAATCCAAAATGACTAGTGTCTGTTCCTAGGGCCGGAATTTTGAAAACCCTGTGAACTTTACATGTACTAAAGATTACTGAAATACATCTGAACCATTAAGTGTAGGTAGCACTGAGCACACAACAAACCCTAATGACAGTCCTGCGTAATGAGTAATGAATCAATTAGAAAATGGGTGATGAGGAGTAGCTGCTGAGTGTTGAGGACTTATTTCAGGATAAATCGGGTTGGCTTAGTGGGTGTTGCACGCCTGAGCCCTGAACAAACTGGGAAGGTAGGCACGGCAGCGCGCCCGGGCAGCGGTGACGCTGTTGGGCGAGCGGCTCCTGACCTCCTGTTAGTCCGGTGTCTCCTCCTAGAGTCACGTTGTCCGGGGACGGCAAGTCACCGGCGAGGTAGGCGGCTGGGGGCGAGTAGAGATCGGAAGCGCGCAGCAGAACAGAGGGGAATCGGGGCCTGGGACGACCCAAAATCCCAGGGTGGGCCGGCCCACTGTGGGCACCCTGTAGAGATACACACCCGAGCGACGAACATGCATTTTTGAAACTAATTTAGGAACATTTAGATGACCAATTAAACGAATCTGTTCTAATAATATCATATTCGTATTTGAACAACTAAGCTTGTTTATCTTGATGGGTCGAGCAGTGCTATTATGACACGAAGCACATATTCTGATCATATAGTGATCATAAAAGGGGGAAACCGGAGAAATGATATTTAGCAGCCATTGTTTTCTTCGAACTAAGAACTAAATTCTAAGAGCTGAAAAGAAAGTAGAGTAACCAAGTTAAGATCTATTTTCTGGTTGAGATAAAAAAGTTGAGGAGATATGAAGTACCACCTCTCTTGCGGCGCCGTGTAGGCATCAGGGGTGCGATGGCTGTCGGTGGCGTTGAAGCAGATCTGCGATGGTAGACGGGTGCATCGGGGGATAAATCCCGTTGCGGTGGAAGAGAAGGTCGTGTGAGCGGCCCCGGCAAAGAGGACAATGGCGTCAATGAAGCGAGAGGACGTGATGCAAGGTTCTTGGTCCGTCGCCGTGGATGAGAAATGTCCATCTCTAGCAGTGGACGATGCGGTCTTGGTAGGCGCTCTGGCATGGTGGAGGACGGTGGTGATAGATGTGGTGGAGGACGGCGGCGATGGATGTGGTGGAGGACGGCGGCGATGGATGGGGTGGCGGACGAAGGCTGGTGTGGGGATGGTGTTCTAGCATGACGGTGTATGAATGGGAAAATGGAGGGAGAGGTACGGGGAACCATGTTTTTGGGACGCGCCTATCTGAAATATGGGAAAGTTACGAACTTAGCCCCCGTTTAAAATTTGGATGTCTCGTCGGTTGGGGATACGACGGTAATCTCGCATCTTGCCAATATTTGCCTAGAGCGATTGTGGGCGAGGAGAGGGTGGTTGGCGCCCATGGTTGGCACCCACGGTGTATGAACGGGGCTGACAGGTAGGGCGGTTGTGTCACGTCTGAGTGAAGTTACAAACTTGTCCCTATTGAAAATATTTGCCTACATCGTGTCGGAATGGGCTCAGAGGCGATTGTGTCACGTCTTATTGAAGTTACTATCCTACCCCTATTTAGAGCAGTGGAGATCAGGCCGATGGATTGTAATTTCCATCTCCCAAACACTTTGCTTCGGGCAGCCGATGTGGGAGTGGACATTTTGCCACTTCTTTTGAATTTTGGGACAATAAGCATTCACGTTTACCCTAGAAACTAAATTCGAATCCATTTTGTATTCCTATACGAATCTTTATAAATCATTCTATGTGTTTTTATATATCTTCAAAAGGACGACAAAGATGTATTCCACTGTCATATATGAATATGGTTTACAAATGCCGATACTCAAATTCAGAAGCTAGAATCCAGTTTAAGGTGAATTCGAATATTTGGAACACTTCATGTCCAACTCAAATGTCACACGCAGCATAATGTGTACCCCCATTTAGATATGTACACAAATGATGTATCAAGATTCAAATACCGAGTGAATCAACCAAGAATGTACAGAACTAACAGACATATAAACACTTATAGAGTATATGGATCAATAATATCAACTAACATACATAAGCCAGGCCGCTGTACTTTTCTTTGCTACAACATCATCCTTTTTTAGCCAAGCTACTAAAGCATCTTGGCCATTTCCGATGCGTGCCACTTATGGTCCATCTATACTACTATTATTGTTGAATGCACATTCAGCCCGATTGGCATATTTGTTGGTCTGGCACTACAATCAAAATGAAATGTCTCCGAGTCTTATCAATTAATACAGACTTGTGCTCAAATAAAATTACAAAAAAAACAATTATTACATGATCTCTAAAACAAATGGTTTGATTGATTATATGAACAAACAACACAAAGGTTATTCAACGATGGAAAGAACATTTCACCTATGATTTACCAAGTGGGAATTTAATTTCCTTTTTTCCTTCAGGACCTTAACAATGTGGTCAGTCTTAGCTTGCTTCATTTTGAAATCTGCCAAATATTTAATGGTTGTCTTGAGTACTGCTACTGATTGTGTTGTTTGCTTCCTCAACATGTCAACTTCATCTCTAAGTGCAGAAGCAGAATCTCTTTCTACCACTAGTTTAGCCTCTAGAGCATCAGCAGTTGGCAATTCATAATGCACGATTGGGCCGGTGCCACTGCTGTGGGATGATACAACGTCCATGGGGACCTCGCTCTTTGATCTTGGGCTAACTTGTTTTGCCATTAAAGTTCCGATTGGATTCAGAAAAGTTGAAGTTAGCAAAACATCTCAACTAGGAGTTATAACAGCAAACTAGTTAAACAAACAAGGAATTAAAGAGTTTCAATTCGATCCTGAAAAGTAGTTATTAGAATCATTGTAACCCATTTTTTAGCAGCAAAGCAGTTAAACAAACAAGTAGCTATTTAAGTTCAGGCAAACAGGTAATTCTTAACAGTAAGTATCAAACACATAGATAGGTGCATTATATAATAGGATTAACAGGCTGTGGCATTATGTAATCAGTAGCAAACTAAATTAAGCCAAGCAACGTAATTGAACAATTTTGCAATAAGTGGCTAACTAAAATTCCGAGAAGCAGGTAACTGAACTTATGCTAGTTCTTTGTACAGGCACACTGCAACTTCGTTTTTGCTTACAAGGTTGTACGAAGGAGTCCATGGCATCAATTGCTTGGATACGCAATCCCAATACTTCTTTCTTCCCACACTGCATTGCTAAGTCGAATGGTTAATCTGGTAAGATGGTGCGTCCTTGATATGTTATATGAGGACGTGTAGTTAGACTAGTTGTAGCCACACACATCACACTAGCTTTTACTGTATATTTCATGCGATTACTTTTAGCATATCCAGATCTAAGTAGTCTACAATAGAATGAAAAGACTGACATCCTTCACATTATTGGCGAACTTAGTTCATAGAAACAAGAAATTCAACCATTCTGTGGGTAAATCAAAAGCGCCACTGGAATATTTTTCACTACCCCTATCATACACGCAAAAGGGGCGACGCCACCATAGGGGCTGGTATGGGCGGCTGCCTCGGGTGGCTCGAAAGTGTGCACCTAGTTTGAGTCGTCCAGGTTGGCCCAGGCTAGTTTTGTTCATCCCAACGCACGAGCAGGCAATGTAAAAAATGAAGAAAAATGTTTCAATTTGGATAGGCCAATAACATAAGTGCAAGGAAGGCCCTATAGCAGGCTCGCGGCCCGAACGAGCGCCTCCCATATCAATCGACAGTAGGAAAAATCCCAATTCATCTGCTCCAGCCTCCAGTCTGGTTCGCTCCTAACCTAGCTGCCGCTGGACAGACCGACACAGCACTTCCTCGCGCCCTGTTGGAGGGTGATCGCCGGGCTTCAAGCGAACGGAAGGACAAGAAGATGAAGATCCAACCCTGGGTGTAGCCTGCGTGGGAGGCAGCGGCGTAGCACATGCATGGCATCGAGCTTGCGCAAACGGACAGTCGCAGCTTGCAAGAGTAGCATGCGCAACGAGCAGGTACATCACATCCCTGATTATATCTAATTCAACTCTTCAATTTCTGGCCAATAGTTAAACCTGACGGTGTTGTAAAACTGCTTGGATGTAGGGAATCTATGAGAAAAGGAAACCAATTTCTACTTATTTTATAAATCCCCCAATTAATACTTAACTGACTGAATCTGATGTATCTAATCAAGTTTCTGGTGCAAACATCCAAGCTCATGTTGTTCTTGAGCCTGAAGTGTCTAATGAACAAACTGCCAATGCAGGTTTTGATGCAAACATTTTAAATGCTCCTGGTGATGAACATACAGTGTCTAATGAGGCATCTAATGCAAGCATTTTGCAAGCTCCTATTGAAGGATTTAGTGTCTAATGATGATCTGCTATGTTGAGAGAGACATAGAGATTTGCAGGCATTGATGACAAGCAAATTATAGTGCATTTCCATGGCTTGAGGAAACGTCGAGGCCATCTACCAGAAAGTCCCCGTATCATGAGAACATAGCATAAATACTTTTCTAATATGTTGTTTGCAACTATTGGCATACTTGTGCAGGATAGATATATTGATATGCAGTTTACGCACTGGTTATAGGTGCAATTACACTTCGATATGTTCAGCCAGAGAACGAATAATTCAAGCAGGTACAGACCATGTTTGTACTCCTTGTACACCATGTTGCATTTTATGTTTTTTGGTGCTTGCATCATTTAGTATTTATAATCTGAACTACTTTGGATCATTAGCTGGTTTTCAAAGTGCATGTAGCTTCACATTTCTCAAGTTATGTTGATTTCCGGAGTACAAGTGCCTTCGTATTTTTTAAGTTAAATGTTCGCCCCTGGTAACTTGAATTCGTGGATCCTCCACTGCACTGTGACACCCCAAGACCAGAGCTTCAGACGTGTTCCACGTTTTCTGAGTTTCGTTGTGTGATTTTCTTTTGTCTATTGCATTCATCATTGCATCATGTGCATTGCATCATGTCATCATGCCATCATGTCATTTCTTTTTCTTAACTCAACTAAATAAATGTCATGGATCTTTGATCCATTTAAATCGAGGGAACTCACATGGTGGTTTCTCTTTAAAATATATCCTCCTGATAGTAGGGAGCTATATTCAATATTTCTTTAATTTCAAATTCACCATAACACACTTGCAAAAATCCCAATGCTTTAGTTATCAAAACTCTTGGCCTCTAACTTTGCCATATGTCCTTTCGTCATTTTCCGGAGCTCCATCTAAAATTCTCAACATTCTTGGGCACTTTGAAAAACCTGTCCTAGTTCAAGCCTTTTGAATTAAATTCAAAGGAATTTGAATTTAATCTTTCAAACTTGACCTTTTCTATTTTCTCGGACCGTGCACATTTTTTGCGAGTCCAGGAAATTTATCCCCATGCCTAAATCCTGTCTCCACCCTTCCTTTCTTTTTCTTTCCTTTGCTATTTTTTATCTAGGCTTTAGAAGGGAAAGAGAGGGAATAAGAGGGGGAGAGAGAGCCAGCCAAGATCTAGGCGCAGCCCCATTCTCCTCTGGGCCGGCCTCCAAGGCCCAGCTGCGCCCCGCGGTAACCCTAGCACGCCCGATCCCATCTCCCCTCTCTCTCTCTTGATCTCTCCCCTGCGCCGCCAGGGGACAGCGAGCGTGCTGCCTCGCTCTATCTCCCCTTCCCCTCCCTCTTCCTCTCGCTCGCAGGACTCTTCCCTCTTTTCGCTCTCTTCCTCACGCAGCGTACCCCGTCGATCTGCTCTAGGACCTCGACTTCCTCCTCGTCGCTGGACCCTGCTCCGGCGCCGCGCCACTGCGGCCAGGAGCTCCGGCCCCGACATCCGCCCACGCCAGCGTCCTCCACGCCTCCCCATCTTCATCTCCGACAGGGAGACGCCGCCAAGCTCCGCCCCGCGGCCGTGGCCTTCGACCGCACAAACCCCGGCACCGGCCTGCTACCTCACCTCCTAGCGCCGGCGACTTCCGCCTCCAGGCATTACCGGCGAGCAAGCCGCAGCCCGAGCGCTCCTCGCCACATAGGCATCTCCATCTCGAACCCTCCTCATCGCTTGCATCTTCTTCGCGCTCGCACGCCTCTAGCAAGGCTTCGAAGGCCCCGTTGTCGTCCTGTTCAACTCGCACCATCGGGGACCGGATCCCCTCGTCAGATCTGGTGGATCCCCAT
>NC_041390.1:522991928-523052843 GCF_002162155.2 Triticum dicoccoides | reverse complement strand
CCTTGCTGCCATGTCCTGACGCTGCCGCCGCTTTCCCTGCTTCACACGCTGGCAAACTCGAAGGCCGTCCCCGGAGAACTTACCTACGGCAAGTTCGTGTGCCCACGTTGTGTGTTTTCTGCTGCCAAGTACCACGACTATAGCCGGTGTGCATTTTGTCAAGTCTAACTACGACAAACGACTACACGATGAGACGCCAAGTACCACTACATCGGAGTCCTCAGATCCGTCAAGTTCCACTATGAGATGTACAACTACCGTCGACCTCGAGGACCTCGGATTCACCAAGTTCCCACGACAACAAGTGTGACCCTTCGGATGCGCCAAGTTCGTCTACACAAAAACGCCAAGTACCCCTCATGTCGACAAGACCCGCAAGTCAGACCCCAAACGATTGATGTCTCGTGGACCATGTACAACTACCGTCGCCCCGAGGACGTTGGATTAGTTAAGTACCTCTCCGAAAACGAAACGTATACCGCTACCATCGCAAGAATCGAGACCGACAAGTCCAAAGATGCAAGTACCACTCTGGACCATGTACGACGACCGTCGCCGAAGACCCGTGTAATGCAAACGTCAAGTTCAACTACCGTCGCGAGAAACGCCTACTTCCCTCTACGAACTCGTTCCGCTCGAAACGCATGCTTCGAAGGTATACCACCGAGACGACGCCTGTGGATGAATGCTTGCAATGTATGAGTTGGACCGTGTGTTGCTCCGTGTCCGAGTTGTTCGTTGCACGAAGCCCCTCTTTTTCCTTGCCACCGTCATGTGGGAACCCGGAATCCGGGAGCACCCCATCTTCTTGCATGACACACTCGCACCCACTTTCTTTTGCACCAGTATCCCCGTGAGCTACCGGATCATCGGAATGTTGTCGCGGCATCATTTCCGTTTCGTCGCCGTGGCGCCCCTTTCTTTCTACCACGGTGACACAAATGCTCTCATCATGCTCATGTCAACTTTTAATAAAAAATTGCATTAAACTTGCACATGTCATCCGCATCATGATAATAACATTTAAATGTTTAAAATTGTTGTTGCACCAAATTGATAAATGCATATGAGGTTTTACCAGAATTGTTGCTTGTTGTTTCGGCTTCATTTAAACTTGCCTAGATAGGTAGTTTTACTATGCTTCACCTCTTGCCATGCTAACCAACATTTAATATTGTTGAGTACCTAAACAAGAGAGAAGTAAATAAGTCATGTGGTGTTTTCTTCAATATGCAACTCCGTGGCATATTGAGCTCCACTTAATTTGTAGTGTTGTTTGTTGCACTTTGCCATGCCATGCCTCTTTAAACCGGACATGCATCATACTTGTTTGCACATCGTGCCATGCTTATGTGATGATTGTTTACTATGTTGCTTGCTTCTTTCCGGGTTGCCTGTCTCGTTAGCTTCGGTTTTGTTCCGGAGTTGTGAGGATCCGTTCGGCTATGTCCGTTTGTCTTCATGGACTCGTTCTTCTTCCTTGCGGGATCTCAGGCAAGATGACCATACCCTCGAAATCACTTCTATCTTTGCTTGCTAGTTGCTCGCTCTTTTGCTTTGCATATGCCGCGATACCTACCACATGCTTTATCATGCCTCCCATATTGCCATGTCAAGCCTCTAACCCACCTTGTCCTAGCAAACCGTTGTTTGGCTATGTTACCGCTTTGCTCAGCCCCTCTTATAGCGTTGCTAGTTGCAGGTGAAGATTGGAGTTGTTCCTTGTTGGAACATGTTTATTGTTGGGATATCACAATATCTATTATTTAATTAATGCATCTTATATACTTGGTAAAGGGTGGAAGGCTCAGCCTTATGCCTAGTGTTTTGTTCCACTCTTGCCATCCTAGTCTCCGTCATACCGGTGTTATGTTCCTTGATTTTGTGTTCCTTACACGGTTGGGGGAATGGGACCCCCTTGACAGTTCGCTTTGAATAAAACTCCTCCAGCAAGGCCCAACCTTGGTTTTACCATTTGCCACCTAAGCCCTTTTCCCTTGGGTTCTGCAGACTCAAGGGTCATCTTTATTTTAAACCCCTTGGCCAGTGCTCCTCTGAGTGTTGGTCCAACCTGTCAGTAGCCGGTGACCACCAGGGGCAACTCTGGGTTGGCCTACCGGAACCTTGGACAATCCGGTGTGCCCTGAGAACGAGATATGTGCAGCTCCTATCGGGATTTGTCGGAACATTCAGGCGGCTTTGCTGGTCTTGTTTTACCATTGTCGAAATGTCTTGTAACCTAGATTCCGAGTCTGATCGGGTCGTCCTGGGAGAAGGAATATCCTTCGTTGACCGTGAGAGCTTGATGGCTAAGTTGGGACACCCCTGCAGGGTTTTGAACTTTCGAAAGTCGTGCCCGCGGTTATGGGCAGATGGGAATTTGTTAATATCCGGTCGTAGAGAACTTGACACTTAACTTAATTAAAATGCATCAACTCCGTGTGTAGCCGTGATGGTCTCTTCTCGGCGGGGTCCGGGAAGTGAACACGGTGTTAGAGTTATGCTTGAACGTAAGTAGTTTCAGGACCACTTCTTGATCACTTCTAGTTCACGACCGTGCTTTGCTTCTCTTATCGCTCTCATTTGCGTAAGTTAACCACCATATATGCTAGTGCTTGCTGCAGCTCCACCTCACTAGCTTTTCCTACCCATAAGCTTAAATAGTCTTGATCGCGAGGGTGTGATATTGCTGAGTCCCCGTGACTCAAAGTTTACTTCCAAAACCAGTTTGCAGGTGTCGATGATATCGTGCAGGTGACGCAACCGAGCTCAAGGAGGAGCTCGATGAAGATCGTGTTTGTTGTGTTGTTTCATTTCTAGTTGATCAGTAGTGGAGCCCAGTCGGGGCGATCGGGGATCTGTTGCATTAGGGGGGTCTTCTTTTATTTGGTTCCGTAGTCGGACCTTGATTGTATTCTGGATGATGTAATGCTATATTCATGTATTGTGTGAAGTGGCGATTGTAAGCCAACTCTTTATCCCTTTCTTATTCAGTACATGGGATGTGTAAAGATTACCCCTCTTGCGACATGCCTAGTATGCGGTTATGCCTCTAAGTCGTGCTTCGACATGTGGGAGATATAGCCGCATCATGGGTGTTACAAGTTGGTAATCAGAGCCTTCCCCGACTTAGGAGCCCCCTGCTTGATCGAATCGCTGGCGTTGTTGAGTCTAGAAAAATGTTTTCAGTCTTATAGGATTATATTTATCGAAGAGTAGGATTCTTTTTACTCTTCAGTCCCTTCGTCGCTCTGGTGAGGCCTCCTGACGTAGAGTTTTGACTCTTCTCTCCTCAAATTTCACTAAAAAAATTTAGGATCACGCGGGTATTTTGGAATCGCTCTGATGGTTTCGTGACAAGAACATTGTTCTTGGTGCCTCCTGACATTTAGGGGTTGTGGAAGTGTCCCGGGGAGTTGAGCTCTGAGGTGTTGTCGTCACAATTTTATCATTGTAGTTCTGGAATACCTGAGTTTCGCCGACATCGAAAATCTCCTTTATGCAGTTGTTGGTGAGATAACCTCGGCGCCACCCAGTACTGGGGCGGGAGTTCGGGAGTATTGCCATAACTCATATAGCGGATGCTTTTTGAAGGTTGAGGTAAATGATTTCCAAAGGTTTCTTGGTTATGTGTTGAAGGATGGATACAGCTGGATGTAGGTATTGTTAGTTTGGGTGAGATATTATGCTTCCCCTATATCCCCAACACCTGATTGCATAATTGGAAAGTTTCGGGAGTTTATAAGTGGGAATTCAAGTAGCTCTTAGGATATCTTTCCGACAGATGCATGATATGAGATTGGGGTTCGACGTCTAGTGGTCCGCCTATCCACGGTTGGTTTTACACTGGTCTCGTTGTGTCTTAAAGAGTCCTTGCTATGCTGACTCGGGGATGCTTCGTATGTCATGTGCACTGCCTTGTACATGATGGTGCTGTACGATCGAGCCTGTGTGGGCCCCACCATGAAAACTTCAGATGAAATCTCTATCATATGTTTGTTCCGGCTTATTCTGTAAGCCAATCCTTTGTTTTTGTTTTCAGTTGTGGTATTCGAGTTGCTTTGAAGTCAAATGTTGATTCCATACCTTGCCTAAGTGGTGTTCTCATATTTCTATGTGAATACTAATCCTTCTTGATCATTGAGGTTGTCATGTCAATTCTTTCCAATCGGCGTGTTTCTCGTCAAGTGGATCCGATCATTTTCAACATCCGCAAGATCAACTCAAAGTCTTCTCAACGTTATTTGTTTTATTCGTCCCAAGTTGTCTTTGTTTTCCCGCTCTCCCACCCTTTTTCTTTAACAACTCATATATCTTAATCAAGTATCCATTTTATTCATGTGAAGTCTCTCCATTCTTTTTCTTCAATGTTCTTATCCGGTGATTCTCAGGAAGATACTAACGGAGCTTCAAGTTCATCATTCCTCGTTTCTTTTATCTTCTCCGGTGGATTCAATTCAAGTTTTGTTGATCATATCATTTTTTTCCTCATTTCAAATGCTCTTACCAAGCCGGTGCACCTCTTAATCGTTCATCTCTCTATTAATATCCGAAGTGCTGAAGATATCTCAAAGATTCGTGTTTGCACTCTGTATTCATTTAAGCTCTTTCGAGATTGTTATCTCATTCAAGCCATTTAATTCAATCAGTGCATGCTCTCTTTTAAATCATTCAACGGTGTATCATTTGAGTGGGACCTAACCCACAGGTCTTTTCCCAGGATCTTACTTGACTCTTCAAATTTTTCTCGGAGCTATTCTAAATTTCATTTCAATGTTTGACGTAAGAATGATTTACCATCAGTCATATGTCTTTCTCCAAGATCTTTCAAAATTCTTTCATCGTTGGCTCAACCTCTTCGCTTTTGATTCTCCTGGAGTGTCTAAACAATTCTCAGTGGTGGTTTTCGACATCATTCTCAACATTTGAAGACCGAAGAAGAGTTTTTCCTCAAAATGTTATCCGTTCTCTCAAAGACGCGAAGTTCAAGATGGATGCCATCCTCTCATAATTGTTTTCAATTGTGAGAATTCTTTTCACCCATCTGGAGCAATTCAGGAGTTTTTTTAGTTTGATTCTCCAGAGACCATCATCTCAGAAGTATTCATTCTCAGCTTTCAGCTCTCTTTCTCCAAATCTTACCGGTGCATCATTCAAATATTCTCTAATAAGTTCGCGATCTATTCGTCCACATGTATCAAATCCCCTCAAGTATCGTCATTATTTTTCCAATTCTTTCCAGTGATTTGTGTCTTTGCCACTTTCATTTTTAATTCTTACGGTGGTTCGTTCAAGATTTTCTCTTACCTTGTTATCATATCAATTCATTCGTTGTTTCAATCCTACCAGTGGTTCATCGAAGACCTTCCTCAAGTTTGCGCTATATCTCTCTTAATCCTTTCTACGAGAATAAGTGGTAGGCCAAATCCGTTGTTTGTCATCAATTTAAATTGGTGAAGGATATGCATAACATAATTCTTATTCTTGTTCATCCAAGTGATTAATTCCTTATTCCGGAGGCTCATCAAATTCTCGGTTCGAGATGCTTTATCTTTCATTCCGGAGTTCCAAGCTTCCACTTTATCTCGTCGCAAAGCTTCATCTAATCATTGCAAGGCTTCAATCTTATTCTTTTCATCCTTATTTTCGCTTGATCATCCTTTTGTTACCGGAGTTATTCATGGATGTTCTACATGATGGTTCAGCAAGGATTTAACTCCTTCTAGAAGCGTTCATCAAGATTCTTTTCAGAGGAGTTCAAGCATTATTCATCTTGCATCCCAAAGTACAATTTATTCTATTTTATCTTTTGAGGTGGTGTTATGTCATTGTTGATAATTTTCCCTTCGTGTTTCATGTTTCACATATTTTCAAGAGTGACATATCTAAACCCATCATTTTTCTCTTTGCTCAAGACTTCTTCTCAACCAATCAATATCTTCTTTGGGGTTATCTTGGGTTATATTTCACCTAAAGCCTTCCCTAAGGATTGTTGCTAATTATGGTGCTTATAAATGATCCAAGTTCTTCATTTATCCTACCAGTGAGATAAGTTTCTCGTCTCCTTGTTCATATCAATCCAAATCCATTGTTTCCATAGCGGCAGAATTTCATCTCATAATTTTGAGATGTTTTCCATAAGCCCACTACAAACTTATTCATTTCGTTGTTGTTTTTTTCCAACAACTCCGTTTTAACCTTCCTAGAAGGGTGCTTTCCAAGCTCATTTGTGGCAGAAGTTGGCATTTTCAACTCTATTATTTTATTACAATGATCTAACTTCTATTCTTTTCTTCTGGAGGCATTGTGATGTTGCTCTCTTCGACCCATCATCTTTTTTTGTCAAGATCATGTTCAATTCCTTCCATTTACAGTCGGAGTGATATCCAAATTATATCATTCTTATTCCTTATCTATCTTGTTTTAACCGGAGTGTTGTCATAATTGATCTTTATCGATCCTTGTACATCTCGTTTCTACTAGAGTGTTTGCATGTTCTTCTTGTCCATTGCAATCCTTTTCTTTTGCCTTTCAACCTAGAAGGTTCTCGTAATGTTCCTTGTTCCTCTTTTCTAATGGTGTTTTCAACTTCGATCATCTCCATTGTTTTCTTTTCTCAAAATGGTTTAACCTCTCAAGGTTCTTTGGTTTCACTCGTTTGTCAAAGAAGAAACTTAGTTTTACCTCTTCTTTTCCTCTTCTGTTTTCCTCCGGTGCCATCCTAGATCTCGGGACGAGATCCTCTCGTAGCGGTGGAGTGTTGTGACACCCCAAGACCGGAGCTTCAGACGCGTTCCATGTTTTCCGAGTTTCGTTGTGTGATTTTGTTTTGTCTGTTGCATTCATCATTGCATCATGTGCATTGCATCATGTCATCATGCCATCATGTCATTTCTTTTTCATAACTCAACTAAATAAATGGCATGGATGTTTGATCCATTTAAATCGAGGGAACTCACATGGTGGTTTCTCTTTAAAACAGATCCTCCCGATAGTAGGGGGCTATATTCAATATTTCTTTAATTTCAAATTCACCATAACACACTTGCAAAAATCCCAATGCTTTAGTTATCAAAACTCTTGGCCTCTAACTTTGCCATATGTCCTTTCATCATTTTTCGGAGCTCCATCTAAAATTCTCAACATTTTTGGGCACTTTGAAAAACCTGTCCTAGTTCAAGCCTTTTGAATTAAATTCAAAGGAATTTGAATTTAATATTTCAAACTTGACCTTTTCTCTTTTCGCGGACCGTGCACATTTTTGCGAGTCCAGGAAATTTATCCCCATGCCTAAATCCTGTCTCCACCCTTCCTTTCTTTTTCTTTCCTTTGCTATTTTTAATCTGGGCTTTAGAAGAGAAAGAGAGGGAATAAGAGAGAGAGAGAGCCCAGCCAAGATCTAGGCGCAGCCCCCTTCTCTTCTGGGCCGGCCTCCAAGGCCCAACCGTGCCCCGCGGTAACCCTAGCACGCCCGATCCCATCTCCCCTCTCCCTCTCGATCTCTCCCTTGCACCGCTAGAGGACAGCGAGTGTGCTGCCTCGCTCTATCTCCCCTTCCCCTCCCTCTTCCTCTCGCTCGTAGGACTCTTCCCTCTTTTCGTTCTCTCCCTCACGCAGCGTACCCCGTCGCCTTGCTCCAGGACCTCGACTTCCTCCTCGTCGCTGGACCCTGCTCCGGTGCCGCGCCGCCGTGGCCAGGAGCTCCGGCCCCGACATCCGCCCGCGCCAGCGTCCTCCACGCCTCCCCATCATCATCTCCGACAAGGAGACGCCGCCAAGCTCCGCCCCACGGCCCTGGCCTCCGACCGCACCAACCCCGACACCGGCCTGCTACCTCACCTCCTTGCGCCGGCTACTTCCGCCTGCAGGCATTGCCGGCGAGCAAGCCGCAGCCCGAGCGCTCCTCGCACGCAGGCATCTCCATCTCGAACCCTCCTTGTCGCTTGCATCTTCTTCGGCAGCGTCGCCGCGCCCGCACGCCTCTGGGGAGGCTTCGAAGGCCCCGTCGTTGTCCTGTTCAACTCGCACCATCGGGGACCGGATCCCCTCGTCAGATCCGGTGGATCCCCATCTTTTAGTTTCTTGTTTTATCACTAGTTTAGCTTATAAAAGAAAACTATAAAAAAATGGAATTGAGTTTGTCTCATATGCTTCACCTTTTTAATATCTTTCGTGAGTATGATGGAAAGGATAACTGTGCTCAAGTGCTAGAAGAAGAAATCTATAAAATGTTTGGCACTAAATATTTGAATGATGAGCATGATTTCAATGTTTTTAGTATGAATTCCTTGAATATCCATGATGCTAATTATATGCAAAGCCACAAGCTTGGGGAAGCTATGTTTGATGAAGATGATATTTTTTGTCCCCCAAGTTTTGATGAGCAAATTTATTATGATGAAAGCATGCCTCCTATCTATGATGATTATTGTGATGACACGTATGCTTTAAAGAATAATGATAACCATGAAACTTGTCATCTTGATCTTAATTTTCAATCACATGATAGTTATTTTGTTGAGTTTGCTCCCACTATTATTCATGAGAAGAATTTTGCTTATGTGGAGAGTAATAAAATTTCTATGCTTGTAGATCATGAAAAGAATGCTTTAGGTGCTGGTTATATTGTTGAATTCATTCGTGATGCTACTGAAAATTATTATGAGGGAGGAATATATGCTTGTAGGAATTGCAATAATATCAAGTTTCCTCTCTATGTGCTTAAAGTTTTGAAGTTATGCTTGTTTTACCTTCCTATGCAAGTTGATTATTGTTCCCACAAGTTGTTTTCTCAAAAAATCCCTATGCATAGGAAGTGGGTTAGACTTAAATTTGCTAGTCATATTCTTCATGATGCTCTCTTTATGTTTCAATTCTTATCTTTTATGTGAGCATCATTGAAATCATCATGCCTAGCTAGGGGCATTAACGATAGCGCTTGTTGGGAGGCAACCCAATTTTATTTTTATTCCTTGCTTTTTGTTCCTGTTTAGTAATAAATAATTCATCTAGCCTATGTTTATATGTGGTTTTATGCTTTTAATTAGTGTTTGTGCCAAGTAGAACCTTTGGGAAGACTTGGGGAAAGTCTTGTTGATCATGCTGTCAAAAACAGAAACTTTAGCGCTCACGAGAACTACTGCCATTTTTATTTGGAGAGTGATATTTAGTTAATTATTTTTGAAGATGATTAATAGATAAATTACTCAGGTCCAGCAATTTATTTGGGAATTTTATGAGTTCCATAAGTATACGTTTGATCCAGATTACTACAGACTGTTCTGTTTTTGACAGATTCTGTTTCTCATGTGTTGTTTACTTATTTTGATGAATCTATGGCTAGTAAAATTGTTTATAAACCATAGAGAAGTTTTAATACAGTAGATATTACACCAATATAAATAAAGAATGAGTTCACAACAGTACCTAAGTGGTGATTTATTTTCTTATACTAATGGAGCTTACGAGTTTTCTGTTAAGTTTTGTGTTGTGAAGTTTTCAAGTTTTGGGTAAGGATTTGATGGACTATGGAATAAGGAGTGGCAAGAGCCTAAGCTTGGGGATGCCCAAGGCACCCCAAGGTAATATTCAAGGATAGCCAAGAGCCTAAGCCTGGGGATGCCCCGGAAGGCATCCCCTCTTTCGTCTTCGTTCATCGGTAACTTTACTTGGAGCTATATTTTTATTCGCCACATGATATGTGTTTTGCTTGGAGCATCAATTTATTTTGTTCGGATTTGCTTTCTGTTATTTAGAACATTGTTTTTCATCTTTTATTTCAATAAAAGTGGCATTGATAGTCTTTACTATGCCTATTTTACAAGTCTTCATGTTGCTGTTTGAAAACAGAACGTTTACCGCTGTTGCAATAATTCCCTAGAAAAGTCAGAATGTGATAAAATGTTGAAACCTTTTGCATATTAAGCTCTGATAAATTTACTACAGTGGTAATCTTCTTTCATAATTTTTGGAGTTAGGGAAGTATGGATGTTGCAGCATTCTTTACAGACTATCCTGTTTAGGCAGATTGCTGTTATGTTTGCATTGTTTGCATATGTTTGTTTCTTTAATGATTCCATTTGAGGATAGGACTATTAAATATGCAGAGGAATTTAGTATGCAATGTTGAATAATAATTTTAGTGATTTGCTATAGTAGAGTATGATAAGGTTTTAGCAATGGTTTATACTAACTTATCTCATGAGTCCTTGTTGAGTTTTGTGTGGATGAAGCTTCTGAGATTTAGGGAGACCGTGATATGAGAGGAATTAAGGAGACACAAATGCTCAAGCTTGGGGATGCCCAAGGCACCCCAAGATAATATTTCAAGAAGTCTCAAGCATCTAAGCTTGGGGATGCCCCGGTTGGCATCCCACCTTTCTTCTTCAACAATTATCGGTTAGTATCGGTTGATCCTAAGTTTTTGCTTCTTCACATGATGTTTGCTATTCTTAGATGTCATTTTAATTTGCTTTGCTTGCTGTTTGAATAGAATACCAAGATATGAAATTATTAAATGTTAGACAGTCTTCACAAAGTTGCATAATTATTCGACTACTCATTGATCTTCACTTAAATCTTTCGGAGTAGTTTGTCATTTGCTCTAGTGCTTCACTTATATCTTTCAGAGGATGGTTGTAGTTTTATTTTGAAGAAATAGATGAACTATCATGCTTCACTTACATTATTTTGAGAGTCTTAAATAGCATGGTAATTTGCTTAAAACCCTAATATGCTAGGTATTCAAGAATAATAAAATTCTCTTATGATTGTGTTGAATACTATGAGAAGTTTGATACTTGATAATTGTTTTGAGATATGGAGATGGTGATATTAGAGTCATGCTAGTTGAGTGGTTGTGAATTTGAGAAATACTTGCGTTGAAGTTTGTGATTCCCGTAGCATGCACGTATGGTGAACCTATATGTGATGAAGTCGGTGCATAATTTATTTATTGATTGTCTTCCTTATGAGTGGCGGTCGGGGACAAGCGATGGTCTTTTCCTACCAATCTATCCCCCTAGGAGCATGTGCATAGTACTTTGTTTTGATAAATAATAGATTTTTGCAATAAGTATGTGAGTTCTTTATGACCAATGTTGAGTCCATGGATTATACGCACTCTCACCCTTCCACCATTGCTAGCCTCTCTAGTACCGCGCAACTTTCGCCGGTACCATAAACCCACCATATACCTCCCTCGAAACAGCCACCATACCTACCTATTATGGTATTTCCATAGCCATTCCGAGATATATTGCCATGCAACTTTTCATCGTTCCATTTATGACACACTCCATCATTGTCATATTGCTTAGCATGATCATGTAGTAGACATCGTATTTGTGGCAAAGCCACCATTCATAATTCTTTCATACATGTCACTCATGCATCATTGCACATCCCGGTACACCGCCGGAGGCATTCATATAGAGTCATATCTTGTTCTAAATATCGAGTTGTAATTCTTGAGTTGTAAGTAAATAAAAGTGTGATGATCATCATTATTAGAGCATTGTCCCGGTGAGGAAAGGATGATGGAGACTATGATTCCCCCACAAGTCGGGATGAGACTCCGGACGAAAATAAATAAATAAAAGAGGCCAAAGAAGCCCAAATAAAAAAAAGAGAAAAGAGGCCATAAAAAGGAGAAGGCCAAAAAAAATATAAAAATAAAAAAATGAGAGAAAAAGAGAGAAGGGACAATGCTACTATCCTTTTACCACACTTGTGCCTCAAAGTAGCACCATGATCTTCATGATAAAGAGTCTCCTATGTTGTCACTTTCATATACTAGTGGGAATCTCTCATTATAGAACTTGGCTTGTATATTCCAATGATGGGCTTCCTCAAAATTCCCTAGGTCTTCGTGAGCAAGCGAGTTGGATGCACACCCACTAGTTTATTTTGTTGAGCTTTCATATACTTATAGCTCTAGTGCATCCGTTGCATGGCAATCCCTACTCACTCACATTGATATCTATTGATGGGCATCTCCATAGCCCGTTGATACGCCTAGTTGATGTGAGACTATCTTCTCCTTTTTGTCTTCTCCACAACCACCACTCTATTTCACCTATAATGCTATATCCATGGCTCACGCTCATGTATTGCATGAAGATTGAATAAGTTTGAGAACATCAAAAGTATGAAACAATTGCTTGGCTTGTCATCAGGGTTGCGCATGATTTAAATATTTTGTGTGGTGAAGATGGAGCATAGCCAGACTATATGATTTTGTAGGGGTAACTTTCTTTGGCCATGTTATTTTCAGAAGACATGATTGCTTCGTTAGTATGCTTGAAGTATTATTGTTTTTATGTCAATATTAAACTTTTGTCTTGAATCTTATGGATCTGAATATTCATGCCACAATTAAGAAGAATTACATTGAAATTATGCCAACTAGCATTCCACATCAAAAATTATCTTTTTTATCATTTACCTACTCGAGGACGAGCAGGAATTAAGCTTGGGGATGCTTGATACGTCTCCAACGTATCTATAATTTTTGATTGCTCCATGCTATATTATCTACTGTTTTGGGCAATATTGGGCTTTATTATCCACTTTTATATTATTTTTGGGACTAACCTATTAACCGAAGGCCCAGCCCAGATTTGCTGTTTTATGCCTATTTCGGTGTTTTGAAGAAAAGGAATATCAAACGAAGTCGAAAAGGAACGAAATCAACTGGAGAAGTTATTTTTGGAAGGAAAGCAACCCAGTGAACTTGGAGTGCACATCAGGGGAGACACGGGCTGCCCACGAGGGTGGGGGGCGCCCCCACCCCCAGGGCACGCCTCCTGCCTCGTGGGTCCCCCGTGGCTCCTCCGATGTACTTCCTGCACCCATATATATCAGCGTACCCTAAAAATTCCAAAACGGAGAATAGATCGGGAGTTCCGCAGCCAGAAGCCTCCATAGCCACCAAAAATCAATCTAGACCCATTCCAGCACCCTGCCGGAGGGGGCAATCCCTCTCCGGTGGCCATCTTCATCATCCCGGTGCTCTCCATGACGAGGAGGGAGTAGTTCTCCTTCGGGGCTGAGGGTATGTACCAGTAGCTATGTGTTTGATCTCTCTGTCTCTCTCGTGTTCTTGATTTGGCATGATCTTGATGTATCGCGAGCTTTGCTATTATAGTTGGATCTTATGTTTCTCCTCCCCCTCCACTCTCTTGTAATGAATTCAGTTTCCCTTTTGAAGTAATCTTATCGGATTGAGTCTTTAAAAGATTTGAGAACACTTGATGCATGTCTTGCCGTGGATATCCGTGGTGACAATGGGATATCACGTGATTCACTTGATGTATGTTTTGGTGATCAACTTGCGGGTTCCTCCCATGAACCTATACATAGGGGTTGGCACACGTTTTCGTCGTGATTCTCTGATAGAAACTTTGGGGCACTCTTTGAGGTCCTTTGTGTTGGTTGAATAGATGAATCTGAGATTGTGTGGCACATATCGTATAATCATACCCACGGATACTTGAGGTGACATTGGAGTATCTAGGCGACATTAGGGTTTTGATTGATTTGTGTCTTAAGGTGTTATTCTAGTACGAACTCTAGTACGCACATTTTTCCTAAATTCAAATAAAATACCGAAAAACTCCAAAATAAAATCTTATTTGATTTTATTATTAAATCCTCAATACTTCTTTATTTTGGGAAAGTCATTTTATTCCCTCTCTCATATTTTTGTAATAGAAATAATTGATTATAAAATAATTAAAATCAAATGATCCTATTCGCAAAATTTGAGAAAACTCAAATATGAAAATAACGAAATCCCCAACTCTCTCCGTGGGTCCTTGAGTTGCGTGGAATTTCTAGGATCAAAACCAAAAGCAAATAAATTATGATATGCAATGATGGTCTAATGTATAACATTCCAAATTAAAAATTTGGGATGTTACAAACGTACCCCCCTTAAGATGAATCTCGCCCTCGAGATTCGGGTTGGCTAGAAAATAGGTGAGGGTGGTCCTTGAGCAAATCTTCCTCTCGCTCCCAGGTGGCTTTATCCTCCGTGTGGTGGCTCCATTGAACCTTGCAAAACTTGGTAACCTTGCTGCGGGTGATTCGACTGGCATACTCTAGAATCTTAACTGGTTTCTCCTCATAGGTCAAATCGTTATCCAACTGAATTGCTTCCAATGGCACGATGTCTCTCAAGGGTATGTCAGCCATCTCCATGTGTCACTTCTTCAACTGAGAAACATGGAACACATCATGAACTCCTGACAATCCTTCAGGCAGTTCCAACTTGTAGGCCACTTCTCCCATACGTTCCAATACTCGTTATGGTCCTACAAATCGTGGCGCTAACTTTCCTTTAACACCAAAGCGCTTTGTTCCCCAAAGTGGGGATACTCGAAGATAAGCTCTATCTCCAACTTCGTAAACTGTCTCCTTGCATAACTCTTCTGTCTAGACTGGGCTACCTTGAGCCTATCGCGAATCAATTTCACCTTCTGTTCAGACTCCTTAATCAAATCAGGTCCAAACAACTGGCGGTCTCCAACTTCATCCCACGTCAAGGGTGTCCTGCACCTCCTTCCATACAAGGCTTCGAAAGGGGCCATCTTTAAACTGGATTGATAGCTGTTGTTGTAAGAGAATTCTGCATATGGCAAATTGTCGTCCCAACTAGATCCATAATCTAGCGCACAAGCTCTCAGCATGTCCTCCAAAATCTGATTGACTCTCTCGGTCTGTCCATCTGTCTGTGGATGAAAAGCTATGTTGAACTCTAGCCTGGTACCCAAAGTTTCGTGCAACTGATTCCAGAACTTTGAGGTAAACTGGATTCCTCTATCTAATACTATACTCCTCGGAACTCCATGTAAGCATACAATCCTGGTCATGTATATCTTTGCCAACTTAGCACTGGTGTAAGTGGTCTTTACCGGGATGAAATGAGCTACTTTAGTCAACCGATCAACTACAACCCAAATCGAGTCATAGCCTGAACGAGTCCTGGGTAATCCCATGATAAAATCCATGCCTAACTTATCCCACTTCCATTCAGGTATCGGCAATGGCTGTAGCAATCCTGCTGGCTTCTGATGCTCTGCCTTTACTCTCTGACACACATCACAAACTGCTACATACTTTGCAATATCTTTCTTCATTCCGGTCCACCAGAAATTATCCTTCAAATCCAAATACATCTTGGTATTTCCTGGGTGAGTCGAATATGGTGAATCGTGTGCCTCTTGCAGAATCAACTTCCTGATCTCCGGGTCATTGGGCACATAAACACGGTCTTCAAACCATAGGGTGTGGTGCTCATCCTCACGAAATCCTTTAGCCTTTCCTTCGCTCATTTTCTCCTTTATAGAGGCAATCTCCTTGTCAGTCTTCTGAGCTTCTCTGATTCTATCCATCAAAGTTGACTGAATCTCCAATGCTGCTACATAGCCTCTTGGAACTATTTCCAAACATAGTTCACGAAGATTTTCGGCTAACTCCCTTGGTATTTCTCCCGTCATTAGTGTATTGACATGGCTTTTGCTACTCAATGCGTCAGCTACTACATTAGCCTTTCCGGGATGGTAATGCAATCTCATATCATAATCCTTGATGAGCTCCAACCATCTCCTTTGTCTGAGGTTTAACTCCTTCTGTGTGAAAATGTATTTCAAACTCTTGTGATCCGTGTACACCTCAAAATGATTTCCAATGAGGAAATGTCTCCAAGTCTTCAGTGCATGCACTACGGCTGCTAACTCCAAATCATGCGTAGCATAATTCAACTCGTGAGGCTTCAGTTGTCTTGAGGCATATGAATCAACTCTCCCTTCCTGCATAAGCACTGCTCCAAGTCCTCGACATGAAGCATCGCAGTACACCTCATAATCCTTGGTCTGGTCTGGCAAAATCAACACAGGTGAAGTAACCAAGCGTTTCTTCAACTCCTGGAAACTAGCCTCACACTCCTCAGTCCATATGAACTTGGTATCCTTTTTCAACAACTCCGTCATAGGCTTTGCAATTTTGGAGAAATTCTCAATAAATCTCCGGTAGTATCCTGCGAGTCCAAGGAAACTCCGGATCTCTCCAACTGTTGTTGGTGCCTCCCACTTGGTCACGGTATCAACTTTAGTGGGATCTACTGATATACCTTCTCCGGATATAACGTGTCCGAGGAATCCTACTTCCTTCAAACAAAACTCACATTTGCTGAACTTGGCATACAACTGATGTTCTCTGAGCTTCTCAAGTACCAATCGCAAATGCTCCTTATGCCCCTCTTCACTTTTCGAGTAAACCAGAATATCATCAATGAACACCATGACGAACTTATCCAAGAACTCCATAAACACTTTGTTCATCATGTTCATAAAATAGGCAGGTGCGTTAGTCAGACCAAATGACATAACAGTATACTCATACATCCCATACCTGGTGGTAAAAGTTGTCTTAGGTATATCCTATTATCGAATCTTCAACTGGTGGTATCCTAATCACAGATCGATCTTGGAAAATACCTTAGCTCCTTGCAATCGATCAAACAGATCATTGATCATTTGTAGTGGGTACTTGTTCTTGATGGTTACTTCATTCAATCCCCGATAATCAACAACCATCCTTAACGATCCATCCTTCTGCTCCACTAGAAGTACTGGTGATCCCCAAGGCGACGAACTTGGGCGAATGTAACCTTTATCCAGTAACTCCTTAATCTACTTCTAAATCTCCACCAAATCCTTTGCAGGCATCCTGTATGGTCTCTTTGATATTGGCCTTGTGCCTAGCAATAGCTCAATCAAAAACTCAATATCTCTATCCGGTGGCATGCCTGGCAACTCTTCTGGAAATACTTCAGGGAAATCCCTTACCACTGGTACTTCCTCCTGCACAAGTCATGTTAAACAATTTACTTGAGTCCCTTTTGGCACATGTCGGGATACATACTTGATCCTTCTCCCTTCTGGTGTGGTAAGCAAAATTGTCTTACTGTCGCAATCGATGTTTCCTCCGTACATCAACAACCAATCCATACCCAGAATTACATCCAATCCTTGTGATTCCAAAATGATTAAATCCGAGGGAAACACATGCCTACCTATACTCAATGGCACTTGAAAACATCCTTGACTGGCCATATACTCCGCTCCTAGTGAGCTTACTAGCATAGGTGTTCTAAGAACCTTAGTGGGCAGGTTATACGTATCCACAAATCCCCTTGATATGTATGAATGCGATGCACCAGTATCAAAAAGAACGAGTGCAGTAAATGACTTAACCAAAAACTTACCGATTACTGCATCCGGTTGCTCTTCAACCTCCTCCACGTTAACATGGTTCACTTGTACCCTATTGAAAGGGTTCGGCTTCTTCGCAGAGCTTCCATTAATATTCTGGCCTTCAAGACATTCATTGGCATAGTGTCCGGTCTTCTGGCACTTAAAGCAAGTGACTTGGCTTAGGTCTTTCTTGGCTGGGGTTGATGGGTTGGTACGGTTCTGGCCGTTGCTTCCCCCATTGCCATTACCATTCTTGGTGCCATTGTGATTGTGCGAGCTACCTCCTCCATGGCTATGCTGAAAATGTCCTCCCAATCTAGGGGTAAATCATGGCTTCTGCTGAGCTCCTGAATTGTACTTCCCTTGTCCATACTTCCTCTTGCGGTTCTCAATCTGCTGCTACTTCCCTTCAATCATAAGAGCACGGTCTACCAACTCCTGGTAGTTGTTGAAGGTTGCTACCATCAACTGCATGCTCAACTCATCATTCAGTCCTTCCAGAAACTTCTCCTGCTTAGCTGCATCCGTAGCAACGTCATCTGGGGCATAACATGCTAATTTACTAAAGTCCTCCACATACTGGCCAACTGTTTGTCCTCCTTGTCGCAAGTTGCGAAACTCACGCTTCTTCATGGCCATAGCTCCTGTTGAAACATGGGCAGTTCGAAAAGCCTGCTGAAACTGGTCCCAAGTGACAATGTTAACAGGGAAAGTGGCTGTGAAATTCTCCCACCATGATGCTGCGGGTCCTTAAGCTGATGTGTGGCAAACTTCACCTTCTCCGCATCTGTGCATCCTGCTGTGGTCAACTCTCTAGCTGTCTTGCGGAGCCAATCATCTGCTACTATCGGCTCGGTGCTACTTGAAAACACCGGCGGATTCAGCCTAAGAAAACGGGCTAAGTGATCAACAGGTGGTGGTGGTGGTGGGTTGTTGTTGTTGTTCCCCTGATTATGATTCTAGACTAGTAACTGCATCAATGTGTTCTGCTGCTGGATCAACTGGGTGAGCTCCGGTGGAAAGGTAAATCCGGGGTCACGTCTCGGAGGCATCTGAGGGTTTAGGAAAGATGAGATTTAAGAATAGAGGGGGTCTAAAGAGAAAACACTACCCATATGCACATGAGGCAAAAACAAACAATTCACTTCATTCAATCAAACAAGGGCATACAATCGATCTAACTATCGCAAAAGTGCTCGGACTACTGTATTTACATGGTGGACTACTACTGCTGGTGAGGTGGTCTACTAGAAATATTCTTCGGTTGCAGACTCCATGATATCTGCTCCGGCTTCACCAACATAGTCATCATCGCTGTCATCTGGGTCCGAGTCAGTGTCGTCGATGATGATGTAGTCTTCCGGGCAAATCTCATTGGGTTCTTCGTCTTCATCTACTGGTGTAGGGCCTCCCATAAATATCCCGATCTTCTTGATCAGATCGTCATTCTTCTCCACCAATACTTCAATTTCTTCTTCATAATCTTCTCGTGTAGCCTTGAGTTCTTCCTCCAGTTCCTTGATTCTTGTCTTAGCCTTCTTTAGGTCTATCATGTCGGCACACATCTGGTTCTCCTGTAATCGAATGTGCTGGTTTAGTTCCTGGATAAAAGCTGCAATTGATCTATCCTTTCTGGTGCTGATCATCTCCCAGTGCTCATCTCGGCGCCCACAAATCCGGTAGATAGTATCCTTGAGATCATTGCGGTAGACTTCTCCAATGCGTCTCATGGCGATGTGAGCTGCCATGCTCTTTCCTAGACTCCAAGTTGGTGCATCAAAATAAAACTCTATGGGCTCAGTGACTGGCATGAACGTCCTTCCTGGAACTTGAACTTGAATCATCCAGCGCTCTTCTTCAGGTAAAGTGGCGTTGTAGGTTCCGGTGAAGCTTGGTACTCCTATGTTCAGGTATCTAGTGACTTCCTTCAAGTGACATCCAAAGGGTGTATCGTCATCCGGTTGCGTGAACTTGTTCCTTTGCATCCACCATCCTAAAGAGTAGAAAAGATGAGAGGTCAGAAGAGAAGAGAGTGAATAGTGATCTAGGTCTTTAGCTTAGTGGTCGTGTCCTACAGTCACCGTGTGCTCTGATACCATCTCTGTAGCGACCATACCTCAAACAGTCTGATCTCTGTGCTCAGGTGTCATCCCTGGATCAGTAATGCTGACACCACACAGTACTTGGAGGATTTATAACAGAGTAGCAATCACACACCTATTACATCGAGTGTCTCAATAGAGAACTTATTACAATGAATATGGCTTAAGGCCATCTAATAACGATAACAACGGAAGGCTTGGAAGATAAGTGAGTCCATCAACTCCAACGGCATCACTGAGTATAGAACCATGACCTAAAACTCCTTAATCATCGCCTGAAAAGTCTGCAACATTAACCTTGCAGCCCGAAACGGGTCAGCACATGGAATATGCTGGCAAAGTAACACATAGAGAGTAATGGAATGAAACAACTATACTATATGCATATTTGGCTGGTGGAAAGCTCTATGGTTACATTTTTGTGTAAAGCCAATTTTTTCCTACTGCAAAGGAATATATTTTATTTAACTATCATGGTAGTAGTTAAACATTGAGAATGGTTGACAGCATCCTCAATCCCAATTAAGCATCATCATTAAACAAAACCCAACAAAATTAATTTTTAGAGTAACATGTTGAGATTCACATGATAATCCAAGTACTAGATACTCAAACTATCCATAACCGGGGACACCGCTAACCATGATTAGTTTATACACTCTGCAGAGGTTTGCACACTTTTCCCCACAAGACTCGATTGCCTCCGTTTGGTTTCTCGCACTACACGGTGTTTGAGAAACGGATGAACGAGACATAGTCTTTCAGAAGCGCTAGTACCTTACGATGGATAGACCATTACACCTACTTTCCCCTACATCTGCTAGTCTACCCTGTAAGAGTTCGCACGACTTAATTATGCTAGAGCCCATAATAGCTGGTGGCTGCACACGGAAGTTTCTAGTATGAAAAATCTCATGATCCCTTTGGGCCTGGGTGGTGGTCCATAAAGAAAAACAGGCAATCCTGGAATACCCAGGTACCTCAATCCACCCAGAGGTGTGTTTAAGTTGCCACCTTAGATAAACCATTAATTAACAAACTCACATCTGTCATGGATATCACTCACCCAATCCACGTCTACTAGCATAGCATGGCATAATAGGCAAACGTAGAAGTAACTCCCAAAGGTTTGATAATACAACAGGTAATAGGTACTACCTCAACTACTTCCCATCCCACAATTTATTTAGATCCTAATCATGCAATGTTTGAGGATTGATCCAATGCAATAAAACTGGGTAGTAGGAGGTATGATCAAAGTGTTACTTGCCTTGCTGATGATCCGCGAAACCTAGAGATTCGAAGTAACAAGCAACGCATTCCGGGTATTCTATCACAGACAAACAAACAAGCATACAATAAGTATTCATCTAATGCACGGGTAAAACTCAAATAAGAGATCTAACCAGAAGGTTCAACTTAAGAACTCTGGTTTGCAAAAAGAATCAAATCAAACGAAGCAACGAAAGTCAAACGGCAAAAGAAACAAGCTTCGTTTACTATTATGGATCTAGGGCAATTTTTACAGTGGCAAAAACTTGTTTAAGTTGGTTAAACAGATGGTGGGTTTCGAGACGAATCTCCAGGCGCTTGAATCGCCTGATTCCGATAAACGAGCAAAAAGTTATACTAAAACGAAAATCGGATCAGGAATCGTGATCAGAAAAATCGCGGATTTAATCCGAGAAAAAGAAAAACGACGAACATTCGCTAGAACGAACGAACGGACGAACGCTCGCTAAATAAATAAACCGGAAAAACCGATGTATTTAAAAAAACCAAAACTAAAAAAAATAAAAACCAAAAATTTGGGATGTTACACTGGGTCCTAAGTTCTTCACGAAATGCTCCTTGTCAAAATATGGCTTCTTGTAGCTCCATCTTAACTTCTTGATGTAACACTACAGATCCTGGTGATACACCGGCTAAGGTTAAAACTTCATATTGCTGATGGGTGCTCCATCAGCCTTCTACCGTCCAATCCTTCCATGCATATACATGCTTAACTCAGCACGGTGACAATAGCATAAGCGGGAGATAACTTCATGGATAGCTGTGTTTCTGCTCTTGTCATTTCCATGAGCTATCATTCCATAGTTGATATCTCCTGTCTTAGGGTTTTCTTGACAAATCCTGGAGTTCTTAACTCTACATGCTCCGGTCTTTCTCCGATACACCTTGATCTCAGGTATTGACAACTTCCATAGTCTGCCAAGTTCCATAAGGGTAGCCTTCCTAGGTCATACGAATCTGGGAATTCTTCAGAGCCTTCAAATTCTACTTGTCTTCGGTCTTCAACCGTTGTAGTTTCCATTATTCAGATGCACAGTGAAATCCTCTTCATTCCGAAGCGGTCTTAGTTGTCCAATATCTTGTACTTCTTGGAGTGGTCTCATCCGTCGAATCTTCGAGTGGTCAAAAGGGAAAATGGGGTATGGTCTCACTAAAAGGGGATTTTTGAATAAGCTTAGAAGAGAAGAGAGGTAAAAGATCTTTTTGAAGAGTAAAGTTTTAGAGAAAAATCTTTTCCTATGGGCTTGCCGGTTTCTAGGGTTACATCCTACAGTCAACATGTGCTCTGATACCATCTTGTAGCGACCCGACCCGAATGGATCAAGTCTTTGTGCTTAAGTGTCATCCCTGGATCGGTATGCTGACACACACAGTACTCCAGGATTTATAACAGAGGTAAATCACATGTAAAAGTAACGTAAATACTATTACCTCAATCCAAAATAGCAGAAGTAACAAGGTTGTGGATTCCCATCAACACCAACGGCAAAGTTGAGTGTAGAAATCGTAACCCTAACGTATCGCTTACTCGTCGTAAGATAATCCTGCAACATGAGACGTTGCAGCCACAAAGGGTCAATACATTGAATGTACTGGCAAATTCACACCATAGAGAGAAATGATGAACAATGGCTATCACTACATGCATATATGGCTGGTGGAAAAGCTCTATGGTTATAAGGTTTTTGCGAAAACCCAATTTTTCCCAGCTAAAGGAATACATTTTATTTAACTATCATGGTGGTTGTTGAACATTGAGAATGGTTGACAGCATTCTCAATCCCAATTAAGTAACATCATTAAACCCAACAAACTTAATTTAAAGTAACATGATGAGATTCACATGATAATCCAGGTACTAGATACTCAAGACGTCCATAACCGGGGACACGGCTAATCATGATTAGTTTATACACTCTGCAGAGGTTTGCGCATTTTTCCCCACAAGACTCGATCGCCTCCATTTGGTTTCTCGCACTACATGGTGTTTGAGAGGACGGATGACCGAGACATAGTCTTTCAGAAGCACTAGCACCTTACGATGAATAGACCGTTACACCTACTTTCCCCTACATCTGCTTGTCTACCCTGTAAGAGTTCGCACGACTTAATCAACTATGCTATAGCCCATAGTAGCTTGTGGCTGCACACGGAAGTTTATAGTATGAATAATCTCATGATCCCTTTGAGCCTGGGTGGCGGTCCATAAAAAAACAGGCAATCCTGGTCTACCCAGGTGCCTAGACAGGCAATCCTAGAATACCCAGGTGCCTCAATCCACCCAGATGTGTGTTTAAGTTGCCACCTTAAGTAAACCATTAATTAACAATCTCACATCTGTCATGAATACTCTCAAAACCCAATCCACGTCTATGAGCATAGCATGGCAATGTAAGCATAACGTAAAAGTAACTCCCAAGGTTTGAATGCAGGGCAATAGGTTCCAACCTCATCAACTACTCCCCAATACCCACATGTTATCAATCCTACTCATGCAATGTTTGAGGGTGAAACTAATGCATAAAAACTGGGTATGAAAGGGGATATGATCATAGCGTGAACTTTCCTGCAATGTTGATGAAGATGATTCGCACTCATAACTCTTGATAGTTCTACTCGTCACACTCCGATCAATCTATCATAAGCAAGCAATAGTAACCACACATAAGCAATCACTCAAAATATCAGAAAGATCGAAGAAGAAGACTCGGAAAACATCAAAACCAAGCAAATAACTATTGCAACATAAAACAATTTCTAACAGTACCAAAATTATATGAATTTGGCCTTATCATAAAGTTTAGGTCAAGAGCTTCGATTTGCAAAAAGAATCAAGTCAAACGGAGCTACGAAACTCAAGTTATGATCAAACGAAGTTTGAATTCAAATCTGATCTAATTCAAATTTTAAAATTTCAAAAACATGTTTGGGTTGGATTACTGGATAGAGGAGATCGTAACAAAGAAGTGGGCATTGGTTTCGTTGGATTTGGACAAACGAGCAAAAAGTAGTGATAGATTGAAGACCAGGGACTAAACTGTGAAGAAACTAATTACCTTTGGGTCCCTGGCCGAAATTAAACAGAAAAAGAAAAACCTATCTAATGAACGTTCGCTACAGAAACAAAACTGACGAAAACCGTTCATTACCGAACCTAATCTGATGAACGCTCACTAAACAAACTAAACTAAATAATAAACCAGAAATGGAAAAAAAACTGGCGAACCGGGGCGGTTCGGTTTAACTAAACCCTAAGAAAAGCTAAACCGATATGTTCTAATAAACCTAACACTACAATGACAGAGATAAAAAGAAAGAACAGAGGGAGGCGCTTACAGACGGCATGGTCGCCGGCTCAGGCGACGACTCCGACAAGGCAGGCGAAGGCAGGGAGGGGTAGCTGGTCGCGAGGCGAGGGGCGGCGGCTTTGGCGTGGGGTCGGGCGGCGCTGGATGACGGGGTCGGGCAGGAGGCAACGCTGATGGAGTTCAGGCATACCGTGGCTCCAGCGAGGTAGCTTCGGTCATGGACGACGGTGATGAGGCGGTGGCTCCGGTGGTCCTCCGTCTCATACGAGAGCACGGGGAGGTGCGGCGTGGCAACACGGACGTGATGGTGGCGGCGGAGGTGATCGGAAGGGGAGGGTGGAGGCGCGACAAGGCGGCGGAGCTCGGTGAAGTTTTGCGAACTCCGGCGAGATCGGGAGGACTCCCTAGGGCACGGTAGATCGAGGTTTTCGCGAAAATCGGACGAGGAGGAGGTGGGAAGTATTTATAGGGGGTTGGGCTTGCGCGAGGGGCAACAAACATATCGAATCAGGAGAGATTTGGGATCGGGGCTCTCTGTCCATGATGAACACGAAAGAAGGAGACAGAGGAGGGGGATGACAAGCGGGGTCCACCCGTCGGTGGCAGCAGGGAAAGGGGAGCGGGTCGGGTGGCCGTCTCGACGGGGCCTCGGGCGCGTGTGAAGCAGCTGGGCTGGGCTTTGGCCTGGCCCACTCGGCGGAGAAAGGTTTTTTTAAAGATCTTTTTTTTCAAACAAACAAAACAAAGAAAAACAAATAGAAATGAAAAAATTATATAGGTATATAATATATCAAAATTTTCAGAAAAATCTTTTCTACGACATGAACATTTTACTAACGCCAAATAAATTCTAAAAAATCAAATAATTCAAATAGTGCTCCTGCTCTAATAAAATCCACTAAGAATCATTTTAAAATACCAAAATGAATTCAAATTTATTTCTCTCCAATTTTCTATTCTAGAGAATCATGTTACCCTATTTTCCATGTATTTTGTTTTTGGAGAAAAATAATTTGAATAAAACCAAAATAACTCCAAATTGAAAATAATTTCAAAAGGATTTTAAATTTTGATCCTTTTAGACTCCCAACTCATATTTCATATGTTTGAAGAAGTCATTTTATCTTCTCTCGTGAAAATAATTGAGTTGCATAATGTTTCATAATTGAAAATATTTTAAAATGAAATTCAAATATTTTCAACACCCCTTGTCATTTAAATAAATGGAAGAAGTCATGTCATCTTCTCTCCAGGGTTTCGTGGTGAAAATAATTTGAATTCACGGAGATCACGAATGCAAAATGAAAGTTTGGGAAATTCCTTTTATTCCCTCTCATTTAACTTCCAAAAAGGTTTTGAATTTCACTCAATTTCACGCAATCAATCACACAACGATCAAACAATCAATCTATCTATCTATTTATTATAATATTCCAAAATTCAGAATTTTGGGATGTTACAGAGTGACTCTTTGTTGCATGTTGAGGGATAGTTATGTGATCCAATTATGTTAGTATTGTTGAGGGAACTTACACTAGCGGAAGTATGAACCCTAGGCCTTATTTCCACACATTGCAATACCGTTTACGCTCACTTTTATCATTAGTTACCTTGCTGTTTTTATATTTTCAGATTACAAAAATTATTATCTACTATCCATATACCACTTGTATCACCATCTCTTCGCCGAACTAGTGCACTTATACAATTTACCATTGTATTGGGTGTGTTGGGGACACAAGAGACTCTTTGTTATTTGGTTGCAAGGTTGCTTGAGAGAGACCATCTTCATCCTACGCCTCCTATGGTTTGATAAACCTTAGGTCATCCACTTGAGGGAAATTTGTTACTGTCCTACAAACCTCTGCACTTGGGGGCCCAACAATGTCTACAAGAAGAAGGTTGTGTAGTAGACATCACCCACGTTGTGTGTTTTCTGCTGCCAAGTACCACGACTATAGCTGGTGTGCATTTTGTCAAGTCTGACTACGACAAACGACTACATGATGAGACGCCAAGTACCACTATGTCGGAGTCCTCGGATCCGTCAAGTTCCACTATGAGATGTACAACTACCGTCGACCTCGAAGACCTCGGATTCACCAAGTTCCCACCACGACAAGTGTGACCCTTCGGATGCGCCAAGTTCGTCTACACAAAAACGCCAAGTACCCCTCATGTCGGCAAGAACCGCAAGTCGGACCCCGAACGATCGACGTCTTGTGGACCGTGTAAAACTACCGTCGCCCCGAGGAAGTTGGATTCGTTAAGTACCTCTCCGAAAACGAAACGTATACCTCTACCTTCGCAAGAATCGAGACCGACAAGTCCGAAGATGCAAGTACCACTCCGGACCATGTACGACGACCGTCGCCGAAGACCCGTGTAACGCGAACATCAAGTTCAACTACCATCGCGAGAAACGCCTACATCCCTCTACGAACTCGTTCTGCCCGAAACGCATGCTTCGAAGGTATACCACCGAGACGATGCCTGTGGATGAATGCTTGCGATGTATGAGTTGGACCGTGTGTTGCTCTGTGTCCGAGTTGTTCGTTGCACGAAGCCCCTCTTTTGCCTTGCCACCGTCATGTGGGAACCCGGAATCCGGGAGCACCCCATCTTCTTGCATGACACACTCACACCCACTTCCTTTTGCACCGGTATCCCCGTGAGCTTGCGGATCATCGGAATGTTGTCGCGGCATCATTTCCGTCTTGTCGCCGTGGCACCCCTTTCTTTCTACCAGGGTGACACAAATGCTCTCATCACGCTCATGTCAACTTTTAATAAAAATTGCATCAAACTTGCACATGTCATCTGCATCATGATAATAACATTTAAATGTTTAAAATTGTTGTTGCACCAAATTGATAAATGCATATGAGGTTTTACCAGAATTGTTGCTTGTTGTTCCGGCCTCATTTAAACTTGCCTAGATAGGTAGTTTTACTATGCTTCACCTCTTGCCATGCTAACCAACATTTAATATTGTTGAGTACCTAAACGAGAGAGAACTAAATACGTCAACAAACGATTCTAGCAGACGTGACCGTTGGATGTCAATCCAACGGCCGTCGTGTTTCTTCAATCTCTGATCTTCTTGCTCCAGCCACCAAATCCAGCGCTAGCGGGACCGCCGACTCCCGCCTCCCGTGCAGGCCTCACCGCCCCTACTACTCCCACCGCTGGCCAGGGCATCCCACTACTCACCCACACCCCTTGTTATTCTACGGCGACAACAGCCTCACACCGCAGCCGAACCAGTGAACCCTCGTACTCCTCTCCACGTGGGCATCCACTGCCGCGTCTTCCCCGGCTCCGCATTGTCCCCTTCCTAGGCCTCGACGTCGTCCACCGCCCTGGTGCTCTCGGCATGGCGTGGTCAACGTGGTCAAGGAACGACTTCCATCGAAAGAGTACTGTCATAGATAGGTTGACAGCTGGGTTCACGACATCCGCAACGAAGTGCCTCCTTATTACGTGGAAAATAATTATTCCTCCACCTGACAGTAGGGACCCACCAGACGGGCCACCGTATTTGGCGAAAAAACATTTCCCCCCTGACTGCTGGGACCCACCGAAGGAGCCACCGTATTTCGTGAAAAAAACATTCCCCCCGCTGTCAACTCGGACCCACCGGAAGTGCCTCCTTATTACGCACAAAAAAATGAATACTCCCCCTGCTAGTTGGGACCCACCTTGGTGGGAGGCTGACTTGTGGGCCTAGTAAGTTGACGGGGACGGAGTGCATTGTCAACTTAGTCAATATGGACGATTCTAGCTCCAGTGACCGTATGATGTCAATCCAACGGCCGTAGTGCTTCTTCAACCTCTGGTCTTCTTGCTCCAGTCGCCCAAACCAGCACCGGTCGTGCCTCGTGCTCCTGCCTCCCGTGGCCGGCTGTGACGCGGCGGAGGCCTCACCGCCCCCTACTACTCCCACCGCTGGCCATGCCATCCCTCTACTCACCCACACCCCCTGTTATTCTGCAGCGACGGTAGCCTCACAATGCAGTGAACCAGTGAACCCTCGTACTCCTCTATGCGTGGGCATCCACTGCCGCATCTTCCCCGGCTCCGCGTCGTCCCCTTCCTAGGCCTCATCATCGTCCACTGCCCTGGTGCTCTCAGCGCGGCATGGTCAACATGGTCAAGGAAAGGCTTCCATCGGACGTGGACTGTACGTGGAGAGGCTGACAGCTGGGTCCACGGCTGCAGCAAGGAAGTGCCTCCTTATTACGCGCAAAATAATTATTCCTCCACCTGACAGCATGGACCCACCGGACGGGCCACCGTATTTTGTGAAAAAAAATGTTTCCCCTTGATTGTTGGGAACCACCAGCTACATCTTCGCACGCAAGGAAGTGCGTCCGGGCAAAAAAAATGATTCGGCCCCCTGACTGCTGGGACCCACCAGCTACATCTTCACACGCAAGGGAGTGCCTGACAGTCGGGACCCACCTGGTCGAAGCGTATGTAGCGTTGTCATTCTGGTCGCGAACGTGTACGTACATACTGGTTGATGTAGAGGCGCGCACGTGTCGTAGTAGAGGCGTGCACGTAGCATGTACACGTATGTAGAACGGCCAGTGTGCAAGAAAGAAAATACGGCCACGTACGTACATACGGGCAGGGTCTCGAACGCCTACTCGCGCATACGTACGGCCAGGGCTCGTGTACATGGCTGGGTCAGAACGGAGAAACAACGTCGTCGTCGTGTTCATGTGGAGGCAATAGAATGCGTCGTGTTCATGGGGAGGCAACATAATGCGTCGTGTTCATCGGGAGGCAACGGAACGCGTGGGAGCCAACCGGCTGGGTCGGAACGGAATGCGTGGTCGTGTTCATCGGGAGGGCTTGGACGGAATAGGCGATGGAAACGAGGCCTGGCGTACCGCAAAACGGAGGAAACGGCCTTGTGTTCGACCGGCCATGTTCGAAACAGGATCCTGTTCATCGGGAGGGGTCTGGCGTAACGCAAAACAGAGGAAATGGACCTCCTATGGTCAAAACGGGGGTCCTGTTGATCAGGAGGGGTGTGGCGTACCGCAAAACGGAGGAAATGTACTTGTGTTGGAGAGCTACGGTCGAAATGGGGGTCCTGTTCATCGGGAGGGGTGTGGCGTACCGCAAAACGGGACTCCACGGGATACTGTTCATCTCCACCGTCGACCCCCTCCAGCCTCCACGGGCTACTGTTCATCCACCGTCAACCTCCTCTTGCCTCCACCTGCAACTGTTCATCCACGGGCTTCTGTCCATCCAACCTCCACCGCGCGCTACTCCATCGGCTACTGTTCAACCAGCCCTCTCCACGGGCTCTTGTTCAACCACCCCTCCACGGGCTACTGTTCATCCTGCCCTCCACCGTCTACTGTTCATCCTGCCCTCCATGGGGTGGTCCTGTTCACCCTGCCCTCCATGGGGTCCTATTCATCCAGCTCCAACCGGCTCGATCGATCGGGGTACTATTAATCCAGAGGCAACACCACGGGGTTCTGTTCATCCACCCCCACCGGGAACTATTCATCCACCCCCCAACGCTCACTGTTCATCCAGAGGTAGCATCGACCGGCTTCAGTTAGCAGCAGTAGCGAAGGAATCACTCGATTGGGTTCAGTTAACAGCCATCGATCGATCGCTCGGGTTCAGTAACGCATAGCCTGCAGTGCAATCGCTCGAGTTCAGTTAGAGCCCAACGCCTCACACACACACGCGTACATACGAGAGAAATGCACATCGCTCGGCCCCCGACCACCCACCGTAACCGGGGACTCCCCGATATTTTCCGCGCCCTCGCTTCTACCACGGTTTTTTCCGTCATGGATGGCCCAAAGAATGTCATGCAGCTGCGTCTCCGGCCCGCCCATGACGAAAAGCCCATTTTCTGTCATGATTTTTTATCATAGAAGTAGGACGCCCCCACATCTATGATGATACCGTGTTTTGTCATAATTATTGTCATACAAGTGTCATAAGTATGACAGAAAAAATTCGTTAGGCCCAAAATGTCACGGATGTGTCTTTTTTTTTGTAGTGATGGCAAAGTGAATAAAGGTGTCTTTGATATACATGTTATTGATGTGTACTTTACTAGTGTTCATAGTAGCCCCTAGGTATTTGATACCGGTTCAGTTGCAAAGATTTGTAACTCGAAACAGGAGTTGCAAAACAAACAGATACTAGTTAAGGGCGAGGTGACGATGTGTGTTGGAAGTGATTTCAAGGTCGATAAGATTACCATCACACACTCCCTTTACCTTCAGGATTAGTGTTGAACCTAAATAAATGTTATTTGGTGTTTGCGTTGAGCATGAATATGATTGGATCATGTTTATTGCAAATATGATTATTCATTTAAGTCAGAGAATAATTGTTGTTCTGTTTACATGAATAAAACCTTCTATGGTTATACACCCAGTGTAAATGGTTTATTGAATCTCTATCGTAGTGATACACATATTCATAATATTGATGCCAAAAGATGCAAAGTTGATAATGATAGTGCAACATATTTGTGGCACTGTCGTTTAGATCATATTGGTGTAAAGCGCATGAAGAAACTCCATGCGGATGGACTTTTGGAATCACTTAATTAAGAATCATTTGATGCTTGCAAACCATGCCTCATGGGCAAGATGACTAGAACTTCGTTCTCCAGAACAATAGAGCGAGCCACTTACTTATTGGAAATAATACATACCGATGTATGTGGTCCGATGAGTGTTGAGGCTCGCGGCGGGTATCGTTATTTTCTGACCTTCACAGATCATTTGAGAAGATATGTGTATATCTACTTAATGAAACACAAGTCTGAAACATTTGAAAAAGTTCAAAGAGTTTCAGAGTGAAGTGGAGAATCATCGTAACAAGAAAATAAAGTTTCTACGATCTGATCGTGGAGGTGACTATTTGAGTTACGAGTTTGTCCTTCATTTAAAACAACATGGAATAGTTTCACAATTCATGCCACATGGAACTCCACAGCGTAATGGTGTGTCCGGATTTTTAAACCGTACTTTGTTGGATATGGTGCGATCTATGATGTCTCTTACCGATTTACCACTATTGGTTGGGGTTTATGCATTAGAGACAGTTGCATTCATGTTAAATAGGGTACCGTCTAAATCGTATGAACTATGGTTTGGAAAGAAACCAAAGATGTCGTTTCTTAGTTTGGGGTTGCGATGCTTATGTGAAAAGGTTTCAAACTCACAAGCTCGAACCGAAATCGGAGAACTGCGTCTTTATGGGATACTCAAAAGAAACTGTTGGGTACACCTTCCATCACAGATCCGAAGGTAAGATTTTTGTTGCTAAGAATGGATCGTTTCTAGAGAAGGAGTTTCTCTCGAAATAAGTGAGTGGGAGGAAAGTAGAACTTGATGAGGTAATTGTACCTTCTCTCGAATTGGAAAGTAGCTCATCACAGAAAACCGTTCCCGTGATGCCTACACCCACTAGAGGGGAAGCTAATGATAATGATCATGAAACTTTGGATCAAGTTACTACCTAAACTCGTAGGTCAACCAGAGCACGTTCCGCACTAGATTGGTACGGTAATCCTGTTCTGGAAGTCATGTAATTAGACCTTGACAAACCTACGAACTATGAGGAAGCGATGATGATCCCAGATTCCGATAAATGGCTTGAGGCCATGAAATCCGAGATAGGATCCATGTATGAGAACAATGTATGGACTTTGATTGACTTGCCCGATGATTAGTGAGCCATTGAGAATAAATGGATCTTCAAGAAGAAGACGAACGCTTATAGTAGTGTTACTATCTACAAAGCTCGAATTGTCGCAAAAGGTTTTCGACAAGTTCAAGGTGTTGACTACGATGATATTTTCTCACTCGTATCAATGCTTAAAGTCTGTCTGAATCATGTTAGCAATTGCTGCATTTTATGAAATCTGTCAAATGGATGTAAAAATTGCATTCTTTAATGGATTTATTAAAGAAGAGTTGTATATGATGCAACCAGAAGGTTTTCTCTATCCTAAATATGCTAACAAAGTGTGCAAGCTCCAGCGATCCATCTATGGACTGGTGCAAGCATCTCGGAGTTGGAATATATGCTTTGATGAGTTGATCAAAGCATATAGTTTTATACAGACTTGCGATGAAGCCTATATTTACAAGAAAGTGAGTGGGAGCACTACATCCTTTCTGATAAGTATATGTGAATGACATATTGTTGATCGGAAATGATGTAGAATTTTCTGGAAAGCATAAAGGAGTGTTTGAAAGGAGTTTTTCAAATAAAGACCTTGGTGAAGCTACTTATATATTGAGCATCAAGATCTATAGAGATAGATCAAGACGCTTGATAGGACTTTCACAAAGCACATACCTTGACAAGATTTTGAAGGAGTTCAAAAATGGACCAGTCAAAGGAGTTCTTGCCTGAGTTATAAGGTATGAAGTTGAGTAAGACTCAAAACCCGACCACGACAGAAGATAGAGAGAGAATGAAAGTCATTCCCTATGCCTCCGCCATAGGTTCTATAAAGTATGCCATGCTATATACCAGACCTATTGTGTACCTTGCCATGAGTTTGGCAAGGGGGTACGATAGTAATCCAGGAGTGGATCACTGGACAATAGTCAAAGTTATCCTTAGTTACCTAAGAGGACTAAGGAAATATTTCTCGGTTATGGAGGTGACAAATAGTTCGTCGTAAGGAGTTACGTCGATGTAAGCTTTTACACTGATCTGAATGACTCTGAGTATCAATCTGGATGCATATTGAAAGTGGGAGAAATTAGCTAGAGTAGCTCCGTGTAGAGCATTATAGACATAGAAATTTGCAAAAATACATATGGATCTGAATGTGTCAGACACGTTGACTAAACTTCTCTCACAAGCAAAATATGATCACACCTTAGTACTCTTTGGGTTTTAATCACATAGCGATGTGAACTAGATTACTGACTCTAGTATACCTTTTGGGTGTTGGTCACATGGCGATGTGAACTATGGGTGTTAATCACATAATGATGTGAACTATTGGTGTTAAATCACATGGTGATGTGAACTAGACTATTGACTCTAGTGCAAGTGGGAGACTGAAGCAAATATGCCCTAGAGGCAATAATAAAGTTGTTATTTTATATTTCCTTATATCAGGATAAATGTTTATTATTCCTGCTAGAATTGTATTAACCGGAAACTTGATACATGTGTAGATACATAGACAAAACACTGTGTCCCTAGTAAGCCTCTACTAGACTAGCTCGTTAATCAAAGATGGTTAAGTTTCCTAGCAGTAGACATGTGTTGTCATTTGATGAACGGGATCACATCATTAGGAGAATGATGTGATGGACAAGACCCATCCTTTAGCTTAGCATGTTGCTCGTTCAGTTTTATTGCTATTGCTTTCTTCATGTCAAATACATATTCCTTCGACAATGAGATTATGCAACTCCCGGATACCGAAGGTATACCTTGTGTGCTATCAAACGTCACGACATAACTGGGTGATTATAAAGATGCTCTACAGGTATCTCCGAAGGTGTTTGTTGGGTTGGCATAGACCGAGTTTAGGATTTGTCACTCCGAGTATCAGAGAGGTATCTCTAGGTCCTCTTGGTAATGCACATCACTATAAGACTTGCAAGCAATGTGACTAATGAGTTAGTTATGGGATGATGCATTACGGAACAAGTAAAGACACTTGCCGGTAATGAGATTGAACTAGGTAGGTTGATACCGACGATCGAATCTCGGGAAAGTAACATACCGATGACAAAGGGAATAACGTATGTTGTCATTGCGGTTTGAGCGATAAATATGTTCATAGAATATGTACGAACCAATATGAGCATCTAGGTTCCACTATTGGTTATTGACCAGAGATGTGTCTCAGTCATGTCTACATAGTTCTCGAACCCGTAGGGTCCGCACGCTTAACGTTCGATGACAATTTGTATTATGAGTTATGTGTTTTGGTGAACGAAGTTTGTTCAGAGTCCCAGATGAGATCACGGACATGACGAGGAGTCTCGAAATGGTCAAGAGGTAAAGATTGATATATTGGATGATAGTATTCGGACACCGGAATGGTTCGGGTATTTTTTGGAGTACTGGGAGGTTACAGTAACCCCCGGGGGAAGTATTGGGCCTACATGGGCCATAGGGGAGAGGGGAGGCAACCCACAAGGGGTGACCATGCCCCTCTCCCATAGGGAGTCCGAATTGGACTAGGGGAGGGGGCGCGCCCCCCTTTCCTTCTCCGCTTCCCTCTCCCTTCCCTCTTTCCCCCTCCATGAGAAGGAAAGGGGGGGCGAATCCTACTAGGAGTGGAGTCCTAGTAGGACTCCCCCCCTTTGGCGCGCCCCTGGTGGCCAACCTCCTCCTCTCCCTACTTTATATATGTGGGCAGGACACCCCTTGGGGACACACTAATTGTTCCAAGCCGTGTGCGGCATCTCTCTCCACGGTTTACTCCTCCGGTCATATTCACGTAGTGCTTAGGTGAAGCCCTGCGCGGATCACATCATCATCACCGTCACTACGCCGTCGTGCTGACCAAACTATCCCTCAACCCTCTGCTAAATCAAGAGTTTGAGGGATGTCATCGAGCTGAACTTGTGCTGAACACAGAGGTGTCATACGTTCCATACTTGATCGGTTGGATTGCGAAGACGTTCGACTACATCAACTGCATTAATCTAACGCTTCCGCTTTCGGTCTATGAGGGTACATGGACACACTCTCCCCCTCTTGTTGATATGCATCTCTGATACGTCTCCAACATATCTATATTTTTTGATTATTCCATGTTGTTTTATTATCAATCTTGGATGTTTTATAATCATTTTATATTCATTTCATATCATTTTTTGGTATTAACCTATTGGCATAGTGCCCAGTACCAGTTCCTGTTTTTTCATGTTTTTTACATCGCGGGAAATCAATATCAAATGGAGTCCAAATGGCACGAAACTTTACGATGATTTTTATGGGCCAAAAGGAAGCAGATGGGCCCTGGTTGCACCTGGGGGGTGCCCCGACGGGGGAAAAACCCACCAGGGCACGCCAGGAGGCCCTAGCGTGCCCAGGTGGGTTATGCCCACCTCAGGTGCCCCTGGGCCGCCTCTTTGATCTATAAATACCCAAATATTCCCAAAACCCTAGGGGAGTCGACGAAATATTCATCCAGCCACCGCAGAGTCCAGAATCACCAGATCAAATCTAGACACCATCACGGAGGGGTTCACCACTTCCATTGGTGCCTCTCCGATGATGCATGGGTAGTTCTTTGTAGACCTTAGGATCCGTAGTTAGTAGCTAGATGTCTTCATCTCTCTATTTTGATCCTCAATACAATGGTCTCTTGGAGATCCATATGATGTAACTCTTTTGCTGTGTGTTTGTTGGGACTTGGGATCGATGAACTTCAAGTTTATGATCAGATCTATGTTTTTATATCCATGAAAGTATTTGAGTTTCTTTGATCTCTTTTATGCATGATCTCTTATAGCCTCATATTTCTTCTCCGATATTTGGGTTTTGTTTGGACAACTTGATCTATTTGTCTTGCAATGGGAAGAGGTACCCGGTAGTGGGTTCGATCTTACGGTGCTTGATCCAAGTGACAGAAAGGGAACCGACACGTATTTATCGTTGCACTAAGGATAAAAAGACGAGATCTATATCTACCGCCATATAGATAAACGGATCTTGTCTACATCATGTCATCATTCTTATTGCATTACTCTATTTTTCCATGAACTTAATACACTAGATGCATGTTGGATAGCGGTCGAAGTGTGGAGTAATAGTAGTAGATGCAGGCAGGATTCGGTCTACTAATCTTGGACGTGATGCCTATGTAATTATTATTACCTGGATATCATCATGAGTATTTGAAGTTCTATCAATTTCCCAACAGTAATTTGTCCACCCACCGTTCGCTATTTTTCTTGAGAGAAGCCACTAGTGAAACCTACGGCCCCGGGGTCTTATTTCTCATATATCTGGCTTTGCGATCTACTTTTTCCTTGCTTTTATTTCCAGATCTATCAAACCAAAAATACAAAAAAATATTGCTGCACTTTATTTAATTGGCGATCAATTTATCCAATCTATTACAACCTTTTTACCGTCACACACCAATTTCCGGATTGACAACCCCTTTAACACGTTGGGTTGCGAGGTGTTGTTTTTTGTGTGCAGGGGCTGTTTACGTTGTGTTGCTTGGTTCTCCTACTGGTTCGATACCTTGGTTTCATAACTGAGGGAAATACTCTACCGGCGCTATGCTGCATCATCCCTCCCTCTCCGAGGAAATACCGACATAGTTCTAGTAGCCATCAATATCCTAGAAAGATCTTGCGTGATCGTAGGAATACTTTTGAAATTGCATGCTACGTTGATAACCCACAAGTATAGGGGATCACAACAGTTTTCGAGGGTAGAGTATTCAACCCAAATTTATAGTTTCGACACAAGGGGAGCCAAAGAATATTCTCAAGTATTAGCAGCTGAGTTGTCAATTCAACCACACCTGGAGATTAATTATCTACAGCAAAGTGGTTAGTAGCAAAGTAGTATGATGGTTTTGAGAATAGTAGCAGCACAACGATAACTGTAACAATGATAGCAGTAATTTTGTAGCAAGTGTAACAGTGATGATAACAGTAGTAACTTAGCAAGAACAATATAGGATAAATTCGTAGGCATTGGATCGGTGACTTGTTGGATGATATTCATCATGAGACAGTTATAACCTAGGGCGATACGGCACTAGCTCCAGTTCATCAATATAATGTAGGCATGTATTATGTAAATAGTCATACGTGCTTATGGAAAGAACTTGCATGACATTTTTTGTCCTACCCACCCGTGGCAGCGGGGTCCTATTGAAAACTAAGGGATATTAAGGCCTCCTTTTAATAGAGAATCAGAACAAAGCATTAACACACGATGAATACATGAACTCCTCAAACTACGGTCATCATCGGGAGTGGTCCCGACTATTGTCACTCCGGGGTTGCCGGATCATAACACGTAGTAGGTGACTATAACTTGCAAGATCGGATCTAGAACATGGATATAACGGATCTAGAATGGTTCAGATCTGAAATCATGGCACCCATGCCCAAAGTGACAAGCATTAAGCATGGCAAAGTCATATCAACATCAATCTTAGAACATACTGGATACTAGGGAACAGGCCCTAACAAAACTAACTTGATTACATGATGAATCTCATCCAACTCCTCACCGACCAGCGAGCCTACAAAGGAATGACTCACTCCCGATGGGGATCATCATGGAATTGGCGATGGAGAACGGTTGGTGATGACGAAGAACGGAGATCCCTCTCTCTAGAACCCCAAACGGACTTCAGATCCGGCCTCTCGATGAAGAACAAGAGGTGACGGATGTCGGATCACGGGTTCCGGCAAAACCCTTAAGGTTCGAACACTGGGGTGCGTGCGAAGATTTCCCCCCAGCCGATCCACGTCCTAACTTGGCTAAGATCTTACGAACTAACTCAAGAAACTCGCAACACAGAGACACAAGATTTATACTGGTTTGGGCCACCATTGTGGTGTTATACTCTACTCCAGCATGGTGGTGGTGGATTGCCTCTTGGGTTGATGATGAACAATACAAGGGGAAGAACAACCTCTCGAGGTTAAGGTGTTCTTGTGCTTGGTGGCCAAGGATGTGGTGGCTTCAATCACTCCTTTGATTTTCCCTCTCTTCTCTCCTCTCCTCTCGCTAGGGTGGTGGCTAGTCCTATTTATAGAGGCCCTGGTCCTCTCCCCAAATATTGAGCGGGAAGGGATCCAACAACGACCAATTCGAAAGGGGACAGCTTGTACAAGCTATCCTGACAAAAGTGGTCTTCGCCTGCAAAAGGCTCTGGTGGTCACGCCGTCTTGGGCTCCATGGTGACCTCCGTCTTGCTGTCCTTCTGGCCTTGGTCTCGTTGCACCAATATGGAAACCTTTGCTTGATGCCTCGATAATCCGCGCCTACACTTGCCCCCTTATCACCAAAGAGGAAATAAGGACGTTGAGTGCGCTGGCGCCCGCCTGGTCTCGATCGTCATGGCTCACGTCACGAGGACCTCGCGAGGTTTGCCTGGCCTAGAACTCTCCGCCCCTCACGAGCCAGCCTCATGAGGCCGCTCCTGAGGAGCTCTTGTGTCGTCTGCCTCACGAGGCTTGGCCCCTCGCGAGGGTCTTGATTCCTTGTTGATGAAGGTGGGTCGTACAGGCCTGCTAGCAAAGCCACGCCGTGGGCCGCAGGCAGGCAAGTCTAGGGACCCCCGTTCCCAGAATGCCGACAGTAGCCCCCGGGCCAAAGGCGCGCTCGGGCTTGGCTTTGAGGTGAAGCCAAAGGTCAAGTGCGGAGCGCCGCGGGACCCAATAGCCCGCGGCCTTGGTCGACGCGTGGCGGTTGATTGAATGTGGGCGTCTCCGCTCCCCCATGCTGCCTCAGCAATTTCCCGACGTGACAAGTCCCTGCGACATGCAAGGAAAACCATCACTACCTGTGATCGTGGGGGTGCTGGTTGGCCTTCTCCTGGTATAAATGGGAGTGGGGCGGAGCCCTCGTCGCCCATCTTTCCTCTGCCTCTCCTGCTTCTTCTCCTCCCTTGCTCCTCTCCTTGCTTGTGCAGACATGGCCCCGATCCGAAGGTTCTCAGCCGCAGAAAAGGGCAAGGCTCCCCTCAATGAGCCCGAGCTGCTCCCGCCGAAGAAAAGGAGGTCTCATCGCCGCGAGATAGTCGTGAGGCCAGTGGTGTCACGGCCTGGGTATGAGAGGCCGCCTCCTGGGTACCCGCTGCCCATGTACACTCACGCCGATGATTCCGGAAGGAGGAGCGATGAGCGGCGCCGCCCGTGCCAGGACAGTGGTCGCCGTGCCATGGAGGCGCATGCTGTCGCCCCAGGGGTCCACGCTGTGGACTCCTCGCGCGAGTTCATGCTATGGGCGGTGATGCCCCCGAGCACTTTGATATGCCTCCGCTGTTCTTCGCTGCCGAGATGACACCGAGGGGCCTTCCCGAACTTTGGCTGCAGCATGCCGACTGTGACGCCCCGGCGACTGGAGCAGAGATTGGAGCCGTTTCCTCTGGGAAGATCTTCATGACCCGAGGCTGGGGCGAGATTGCCCGAGTCTTCCATGCGGAGGGCGCCCTCGCGATCCACTTCGAGTACGACAACGCCTCAGTGCTTCTCTTCAAGGTCTTCGACAAGGAAGGCCCCCTCCTAGAGTGCTTCCCTGAAGGAGGTCGTAAGGATGACGCTGCGGCGGGCGCGGGGCCCGCCACGGGTCTTGCCTGCAGCTCCTCCAGCGATAGCGGTGACTCCTGGTGGTCCAGCGACTCTCCTAAGCTCGTGGAGTCTCCGGAGATGAGCGATGACAGCTACGTGCCCCCGAGCTCCCGTCGAGCCCGGAGAAGGGCTACGACATCCAGCCGCCGTCGCCACTGATCTGGATGGGGTTGGCACCGGCCTCACGTGGCCCACTGTTGATGATGTCGTCGGCGATATCTGGTGCACGTAGATAGAACCCCTAAGAATTCCTTCCCTTTTGTTCCCTGCGAGGAATCAAGAAATGGACCCCGTGGAGGCATGTAAAGTGTTTGTAATGCCCTTTGTCAATATAGCCCTCATTATGAAGATTTGTGTGCGCATATCCTACCGAGGCTCGGCCTCCCCTTTCCAATCCTGCGGCCGCTTGGTGCTCTATGCTGACAGGTCTCGGTCCCCAAGCAGGCTGCAGCCGTCGCTGGTATGCCAGATCGTATGCCATGGTCAAGGCCAGGAGGTGAGCGGCCCGAGGTCCAGTAAGAGCTCCTGAGGCGCGATGCTCAAGAGGTCCCCTTTAGTGCGCAAGCATCTGTCTTAGGATGGGAAAGGAAGAAAACATTGCCGCAGTAGGGCAGCGAAGGGAGTGAGCGAGGGTCTCGTGCCGTAGCGACCGGTGAATCCAGAGCGGGAACTTATCTTGGCTGTTTGGGGTCGGTTCCTCGAGTTGTGCCGGACTCACACGTCGGTCGCTGTAGTGTAGCTAGGTCAGGCCCGTGCGGGTCTCCCCCTCCCCTCCATGTTCTTCTTGGTGCTCTACATCCTCAGGTCCCGGCCCTCGAGCGAGCTCAGCCGCCACTGGTATGCCAGGTCGCGTGCCATGGTCAAGGCCAGGGGGTGAGGGCTGGAGAGCCAGAAGAGCTCCTGAGGCGCAATGCTCTGGAGCCCCCCTTTTAACGCGCAAGTGAATCGCATGAGAGAAGAGGGAGAGTCCATGGTACCGCCTGCTGTGGCCCTCAGGAAGTTCTTGCAAGTTAGCACGAGGAAGGGCACTGGTCGCCGTGGTGATTGCTGGTTTGCTTCTGGTGCGTGAGAGGGGACTCCCTACTGCGGAGAGACCCCGGGGCGTGTACAGCCCCCCCTGACACGTGGCTTGCACGGCAGGGCTAGATGAGGTATGTCTAGGCACACGTGAGCCAGCGTGGGACTCACTAGGCCCTACCTCAAGGCGGGTTGCGCCTGGTCTTGGTTCTTGTTTGTTGTCTTGGTCCTACGAGATGGTTAGACAAAGCGAAGGGCCCTGAAGAAGGGCGGCCGGCGCGCGGCTCCCATGGTGGGTGACAATCAAGCAAGCGATAGTCATAGATAGATTAAGCATGGAAAGCATACTGTCTTAAGTAAATGCAGGGAAGATGCATGCCATTGGGTCCGGCCCGAGCGGCTTGGGGATGATGCAGCCCGAGGGGCGCCCCTAACAGGGTAAGCTAAAGGCATAAACAAGGAAAGATACATGCCACAGGGACGGACCCAGGCGGCCTAGGAATGATGCAGCCCTAGGGGCGCACCCAGCTGAATGAACTTGGAAAATGTCACCTGGTTCTGTTGATGAAGGAGAGTCGGGGCAGCTGAAGGTATGCGGCGAAGGGGCTGCTCCTCATGAGCCACTGGGGCCCTGAGCCTCGGGAGGCTCTGGGGTCCAGGGGGTTCCTTGAGGACCTCTTCATCTCCGTCAGCATGGCGTGGTGCTTGGCCTCCTGAGCTACCAAGATGCTCCGCAGGTTGCATTGATAGGCGGTCGCCACGGTCGGCAGGCCAAAAGGCATGCGAACGTAGCTGTGATGTGGGCCCTCGCAGCGTCCCACGCGCGAAGGCCAGAGAAGCTCCTGAGAGGCGGCCCGGTTAGGCCCTGAGATGTTGATGCTGATGTGTAGCCCGACATCCAGCGATGGCCGCCGCGCATGGCCCTTGCGTCTTGCAGTTCCTGAGTGGTTGATCAATTGAAAGTATAGTGGGGTTTTTACGCCCAAAACAACAGATGTCGTGTTCTCCACAGGGGCTAGGTGACGACAACAACGCTCGACTAAAGCTAGGTGACACGGAATTGGGTGATGAAAACTGAAAATAAAACCTAAACTAACAAGGTTGTTCCCAAAGATCGTTGACAAAGAAAACGACAAACAGCAAAGGGAAATTCAGATTTTACTCACTATGTTTTTGGTATTTTCATTACTTGAGAAACTACAATACTAGCACAGGTTTTACTACTTAAACAACAAAAGGAAATCAACAAGACAAGAATACGTATAATAACAACAAGTATGACAGAGGGAAGAAACAAGGTTGTAGGACAGAATATATGTATCACATCACAAACACACACATATGTATATCTCATAGGACACCACACACATATGAAGATTACTATTTCACTAAACAAAGTATGATAGATCAAGTACTTCTCTAAGTGACAAGGTATCAACTACTCAGGACATACTAATTAAGCATTTATATTATAAATTCGAAACTGAGCCAAGCAGCAGGATACTACACTTATGAAGACTAAACATTACATAGTATTAGTTATAACACTTCTGAAGATTACATAAATTTGAGAGAGAGAGAGAGAGAACATCAGCAATATTGGGAATGGAGCAGCAGCAGGGACGTGAGGAGAAAAGCAGTAGGGACATGAGGAGAGAAGCAGCAGGGGGCGTGAGAAGAAGAAGCAACAGCAAAGAAAGAGGAGCAGCGAACAGCAGAGATTGGGTTCAGAGAAGAAGAAGTGGCAACATCAACTTGAGGTTCAGAGTAGAGAATCAGCAAAGGAGGCACAAAGAGAAGGAGCAGCAGGGGCATCAGGAAGAGAGGATCGGTGGAGAGGGAGAGGTCACGCGGAGGACCAGACGCCCGTGCTCGCCCTTGTCTGGTCGGGCGCGCGAGGTGCGGCGGTGGCTTGAGATGGTGGCTGTCGGTGTCAAAACCGGCAGATCTCGGGTAGGGGGTCCCGAACTGTGCGTCTAAGGCGGATGGTAACAGGAGGCAGGGGACACGATGTTTTACCCAGGTTCGGGCCCTCTTGATGGAGGTAAAACCCTACATCCTGCTTGATTATTCTTGATAATATGGGTATTACAAGAGTTGATCTACCACAAGATCGGAGAGGCTAAACCCTAGAAGCTAGCCAATGGTATGATTTTATGTTGTCCTACGGACTAAAACCCTCCAGTTTATATAGACACTGGAGGGGGCTAGGGTTACACAAGGTCGGTTACAAAGGAGGAGATATACATATCCGTATTGCCTAGCTTGCCTTCCACGCCAAGTAGAGTCCCATCCGGACACGGGACGAAGTCTTCTATCTTGTATCTCCATGGTCCAATAATCCGGCCAAAGGATATAATCCGGATGTCCGGATACCCCCTAATCCAGGACTCCCTCAGTAGCCCTCGAACCAGGCTTCAATGACGATGAGTTCGGCGCACAGTGTTGTCTTCGGCATTGCAAGGCGGGTTCTTCTCCAAATTTTGAACGTTTGTTAAGAAGTGTCCGGTCCCATAAATGTTGGACCTCTTGGCTTCTGCGCCCAATAAGGGCTATCTTCCACGCAACGAATGAATGTGAGGCGCCAGGGCGTTTTTACATCCGCCCCCCTAGCCAGATAAATAAATTGTGTATTAAAGGGATGAGGATTCTTAGATCCAATCCATACCATCCTCCCCCAGCGAGAATCCATCGGAGCGCGCTTTGGAAAGATCCACTCCAGCATGGCCGACCTCCGCAGCTCCTCCTCCCGCCCCCGTAGCCCTAAGCCCGGTGATTGGGAGAGGTGTTCAGTCCCACACAGTCGATTAGTCGAACTACAGACTAAGGGATTTCTCCCTCCAGCGTATATGGTGCCCGTCTGAGCCGGGCTCGCCACCTACAATGGCGGGGAGCAAGCAAAGAGCTTCCCCAGCCCCTCTATGGGGAGCGGGTATGCCTTGTTCCTTATTTATTGAGGGGACTCGGATTTCCAATTCATCCGTTCCTCCGCGGGCTCCTGGAGTTTTACGGCCTCCAACTGCATAATTTCACCCCTACTTCCATTTTACACATCGCCGGCTATGTTGCCCTCTGCGAGTTATTCCTGGGCTGCGAGGCTCATTTTGAGCTGTGGAAAATGTTATTTTGCCTCGTCCCTCGCACACAGAAGGGGTCACTTTATCAAGTGGGTGGAGCTGAAATATGGCGCATCGCCGAAATCGGATACATGTCCGGTACTCCGAAGAAGACGTCCGAAGACTGGCTTTCGGAATGGTTTTATATGGAGGACGTCCCCCTTCCGGACCCTATTCGGTGGGGTCTTCCTGAGTTCAGCAATGCTCCTCTGAAGAAACGCTGAAGTTGGCGCCCACAGAGCCCCCAGGAGGAAGACAACGGAGAAGTCCTTTACCTGATGAACCGGATTAAAGCGCTGGCTCAATCAGGATTGACAGTAATCGAGGTTATGTCAATATGCATAATGCGGGGAGTGCAACCACTTCAATATCGAGGGCAACCCTTGTGGTGTTTTAACGGGGAAGATGACGCCACCCGTTGCGGGTGTAAGGGTCCGGACAACGTTGCCGCTTTAGCGAAAATTCTGTCCGAATTGTTCAAGGGAGAGGAAGAGGAGTTCATCTGCATCAAGCCACGGGATGGATTCTCCAGGTACAACCCTCCAAGCTGGGTGAGTTATATCTCCTTACTCCCATTCTTCCCGCATTCTTTGTCGTAGGTACTCACCTTGCAATTTTGCGGCAGGAACTGCAAAAGCCATAAGGGAGGTCAGCAGCCCATCTCCACAACCAGAGGTCCCTGACCGGGCCCTCGGTCCCGGACTCAAAGAAGATCCAGATATATTCGTGGAGCTGATAGACTGGTAGTTCTATCAATTAAGCTATGATGACGCCATGGTGGCCATTACGGCCGACTATCCCGGACTGCTTCCTGCGTCGCACGTAGGAAAAACCAAAAATCCCAATTCCAAAAACTAGGATCCCCTTTTAGACACTTCACCTACCATATACATATGGTTTTTTTTACAGGGAAGGCATTTGGGACGCCATGCCGAACCCGCAGCAACTCGCCAACAAGAGGCACCGAGGCCGGGCAGGCCAAAAAGGAAGGCGGTCAGGACGGGGACGCCAGTGCAGAGGTATGATAGAAACCCCGCTCCGTGGTTGTCGTCTTTCTTGAAATGTAATGACGTCCATGTTTTTTTAACAGAAAAAATGCTCGCCGGAATATGTCCGGTGAGGCTGCCGATCACGCTTCATCTGTCGGGCTCCAGGACCGGACATAGAGGCGGAAGTTGGCATGGGGCGGACGCCGGATACTCCCCCTACAGAGGATGTGGATAGGCTATCCGCTACAAATTCAGAAGTGGAGAGCGCCATGAATCATAAGCATCACCGGGCCGTACTCCGCGAAGCTTGCTTCTCACCAGAGGCATTTGATGCCTTCAATTCTGGAGAGACATACCTCTGTGCTGCTCAAAATGGTCTAGCCAACGCCACGGACCAGTATGTAAAGGATGTACAAGTAAGCAAATCTGACGATTATATGTATCAGTAGCCCCTGAGACTTGAAACAGTTAGCAGAACTGATTTAAGGATCATCTTATTGTGCAGGTTCTTACAGAGAAGAATACTCGACTGTCGCAGGAGCTGGAGGAATGCAAGACCCAACTTCAGGCCGCTGTTGCCGCATCGAAGGAACCTAAAAAGTCCCCAGCTGGTAACATTTCTTTCAAAGAATGATAGGTACCATATAGCGTGTGGCATGGCTGTAGATCTAACAATAGATGTTGCAGATGAATCCGGAGAGAATCCGGAGAACTAGCATGCCGTACGACAGCTAAAGGCTGGCGAACGCGTGCTGACTGATGTTAGGCGGGAGAAAAACAATCTCCAAGACGCCAATACCAAGCTGAGCATGGAACTGAAAGATGTTCGAGCCCAGCTTGCGGACTCCGAGAAGGAGAATAAGCAGCTTCGACGCGGCATATTCAGTAAGTGCTTGAACGAACCCTTAAAAAAGGAACTGCAGAGAAGCCGGCTAACAGAGTTATGTTTGCAGGTATGCTGACGGGTCGTCCCGCGGAGGAGATGCCCGGGTCTGTGGGTGATCTTCTATCCGAGCTCTCACAACTGCGCGAACAACTTCGGCAGGTGATGGAAGGTATTGCCCAGGCCTTGTGGAGGCATTAGAGAGCTTGCGGAGAAGCTCAAGGGAGCACGGCGGCCCTTACGATTATGGAAGATATCGGCCTGCCGTCAAGGTTCCAGGGAAGCCTGGGCTATGGTGAAGACACGGTATACCAAGGCTGACCCAAACCACATGGCCGAGGTCGGACCTATGGGGCCCAATGGGAAAGAGATCCCCGTTAGCTTAGTCTATGGGCAAGTAGAATTAGCCACAAAGTATTCCCAACGGGATGGTAGGCTGGACCGCCTGTTGGATGGTACAGAAGAGGAATTTAGTCAGTCTACATGACTATGTAATTAAAGTGACATGTATGATGCCTTCTAGCCGGATTGTAAATCATTTGTCATGGCGGACCTTTTCGCTTCAACCTCGGGACCCGATAGTCCGGAGTGTGTCCGAATACCCGCTCAGTTATATAAGAACCGGGGTATGCATGGAGACCAGGCGTAGGGGTCATTGGTGCTTGAACAAACAAGTGCCCAAGTAGTTATGTTATATTACATGGGTAGTAAGAAACATCTTCCAGGGAGAATAGTTCCGTTAAGGGTTCCTTTCCCTGGGTATGCATGCCCTAAAGTGCATGTCCGTACTGCGAGAGGAAACGCAGGCAAAAACATCTGGGGGCACATATGGAAAATAAATAAAAATCATCTTTTGTTCGCCGACCGAATATTCCCTTAAGAACGCTAGCTTTCGGCTTCACCCAGTCTGAGGTACACATCCGGCTGACCCGGCAGTAACAATCATAGAGGTGCTCCCCTTATACCCTAGCCGAATTAACGAGAACGTAGGGCATAAATACAAGAGCCAGGCAACCCAGCTTGGTCAAAACTTAAGTCATATCGATGAATATAGTGGCGAAGAAAAGGTACATGCGGAAGAATAACACATGTGTGGGGCGTGAAGCCCAGATAGATAATTAAGCTTCTGTGTAAGAAGCCCCCAGGTATAATGAGCGCGGTTAGCACATCTATAATGTGCAAGCGAGGCAAAAGTTGGCCCTTGAAGGCCTAGAGAAAGAATAAAAGAAAGAAAGAGAAAAAGACAGATAATGTATATGCAAAAAATGGACAGAGGAAGGAGACGAACATAGAGTCTGGCGCTAGGCATAGAATCTTCAGAGCCTGGCTGCGTTCCATGGGTTTGGCTCAAGTCGATTATTCGATGCATCCCGCAGACGGTACGCACCACCGGTCAGAACTTGGTCAATAATGAAGGGACCTTCCCATTTGGGCTCGAGCTTGGACTTTTTCTTCTCCGACAGGCGTAGAACTAACTCGCCAACGTTATAAGTTTTGTCCCGTACTTCTCTGCTTTGGTATCTGCGAGCCTGTTGTTGATAAAATGCGGAATGGGCTTTTGCCACGTCGCGCTCCTCCTCCAGGGTGTCCAGACTGTCCTGCTGGTCGAGCTCGGCTTCTCTTTCTTCGTACATGCGCACTCGAGGTGAGTCATGAATCATGTCGCAGGGAAGAACTGCCTCTGCGCCGTACACCATAAAGAAGGGTGTATATCTGGTAGTGCGATTCGGCGTGGTCCGTAGCCCCTAGAGTACGGAGTCGAGCTCCTCTACCCAGTGCATGTTAGACTCCTTTAAGGACCGCACTAATCTGGGTTTAATGCCGCTCATGATAAGACCATTTGCTCGCTCAACTTGGCCATTGGTTTGTGGGTGATAGACGGAAGCATAATCGAGCTTGATGCCCATGTTGCCGCACCAAAGTTTTACCTCGTCGGTCGTGAAGTTCGTGTTGTCGTCAGTGATGATGCCGTGGGGGACGCCATAATGGTGTACAACCCCGGATATGAAGTCTATCACCGGTCCGGATTCAGCTGTTTTAGCAGGTTTGGCTTCTATCCATTTGGTGAATTTATCCACCATGACCAGTAAGTATTTTTTCTTATGGGTTCCCCCTTTAAGGGGTCCAACCATGTCAAGCCCCCAAACCGCGAAAGGCTAGGTAATGGGGATTGTTTGGAGGGCGGTGCTTGGCATATGGCTTTGGTTTGCAAAAAGCTGGCAACCAGCGCAGCGTTGGACCAAGTCCTGTGCGTCTGCCCGGGCCGTCGGCCAACAAAAACCTGTATGTAAGGCCTTGCTTACAAGGGCCCGAGCTGCAGCGTGGTGGCCGCCGAGTCCGGCGTGAATTTCTGCCAAAAGCTTCCGCCCTTCCTCATCGGAGATGCACCTTTGAATGACTCCGACAATGCTTTTCTTATACAGCTCTCCCTCGTGGACCCTGTAGGCTTTCGATCGCCGCACTATGCAGCGTGCCTCATTTTGGTCCTCGGGAAGTTCCTGCCTAGGTAGGTAGGCCAGGAATGGTTCTGTCCACAGGGCGATGACAACCATTATTACGTGGGCTGAAGGTGTTATTTTGGTGGCTGAGCCTCCGATTATGTCAGAGTGTTCGGTATCGGGAATTTTGGCCGGGTCTGGACTATTGTTACCGGTGTCCCCTTCCCATACCACCGATGGCTTAAACAACCTCTCCAAAAAGATGTTGGGGGGGACCGCGTCGCGTTTTGCACCGATGTGGGCGAGGATATCCGCCGCCTGATTGTTTTCCCGAGCCACATGGTGAAATTCGAGCCCCTCGAACCGAGCTGACATCTTTAGGACGACGTTTCGATAGGCCGCCATCTTCGGATCCTTGGCATCAAAGTCTCCATTTTTTTGGGATATTGCGAGGTTCGAATCCCCACGCACCTCCAGGCATTGAATGCCCATGGAGACTGCCATCCGAAGACCATGCAACAGGGCTTCGTATTCGGCTGCGTTGTTGGAGTATGTATACAGTATCTGCAGTACGTACTAAACGGTATCTCCGGTTGGGGACGCCAGGACGACGCCAGCCCCCAGACCGGCCAGCATTTTGGAGCCGTCGAAGCGCATGATCCAATTAGAGTATGCGCCGTACTCTTTAGGGAGTTCGGCTTCCATCCATTCGGCGATAAAGTCGGCCAATACTTGCAATTTAATGGCTCACCGAGGTTTGTATGTTATGTCGAACGGGTGGAGCTCAATGGCCCATTTGGCAATCCGGCCCATGGCATCGCGGTTGTTTATAATATCATTAAGTGGCACTTCCGAGGCTACTATAATCGAACACTCTTGAAAGTAGTGTCGCAGCTTCCGGGATGCCATGAATACCGCATAGGCTATCTTTTGATAATGTGGGTACCGTGATTTGCATGGAGTGAGGACAGTGGATACATAATATACCGGCTTTTGAAGAGGGAATTAATGTCCGTCCGCTTCTCGCTCGACGACGAGCACTGCGCTTACAACCTGATGAGTTGCCGCAATGTATAACAGCATTGGTTTGCCAATGTTTGGCACGGCTAGGATGGGGTTGGTTGCCAGTATGGCTTTTATTTCTTCCAATCCGGCTGTGGCAGCGTCCGTCCACTCGAAGTGGTCGGTGCGCCGAAGGAGGCGATAAAGGGGTAATGCCTTTTCTCCTAAGCAGGAGATAAAGCGGCTTAGAGCCACCACACATCCAGTTAATTTCTGGATTTGTTTGAGGTCTGTTGGGGTAGCCAACTGTGACAAAGCTTGAATTTTGGCTCGATTAGCTACAATTCCTATACTGGAGACAATGAAGCCCAGGAGCTTTCCGGCTGGTACGCCGAAAATGCATTTTTCCTGATTGAGCTTGATGTTGTATGTTCGGAGGTTGTCGAATGTGATCCTCAAGTCATCTATTATAGATTCGACGTGTTTGGTTTTGACGACCACATCATCTACGTATGCCTCTACTATTTTGCCGATCTGTTTCTCCAGACATGTCTGAATCATGCGCTGATACGTTGCACCAGCGTTTTTGAGCCCAAAAGGCATTGTGTTGAAACAGAATGGGCCGTATGGTGTGATAAATGCCGTTGCGGCTTGGGCGGACTCCGCCATCTTGATTTGGTGGTAGCCGGAGTATGCGTCGAGGAAACACAATGACTCGTGTCCTACGGTAGCATCGATAATTTGATCAATGCGGGGGAGGGGGAAGGGATCCTTTGGGCAAGCCTTGTTGAGGTCCTTGGAATCGACACATAGGCGCCAGGATTTGTCCTTCTTTGGTACCATCACCAGGTTTGCTAGCCAGTCCGGGTGTTTTATTTCTCTAATGAATCCGGCCTCCAATAACTTGGCTAGTTCCTCTCCCATAGCCTGTCTCTTAGGTTCAGAGAAACGCCAAAGAGCCTGCTTGACCGGCTTGAATCCCTTTAGGATATTGAGGCTGTGCTCGGCCAGCCTGCATGGGATTCCTGGCATGTCTGAGGGGTGCCAGGAGAATATGTCCTAATTCTCACGTAGGAACTCCCGTAGTGCGGCGTCCATGGCGGGGTTTAACTGTGCCCCGATGGAGGCTGTTTTTGTAGGGTCCGTTGGGTGGACTTGGAATTTGACTATTTCATCCGCTGGTTTAAAAGAGGTGGACTTGGATCTCTTGTCAAGTATCACGTCGTCCCTGTCCATTATGGAGCGTAGCGCAGTTAATCCTCAGCCGAAAGGGCTTCGGATAATGCCTCGAGGGCCAATGCTGCTGTTTTGTTTTTGGCGCGGAGTGTTGTGTCTGGATCACTAACGAGAGTGATGATTCTGTTGGGCCTGGGCATTTTGAGCTTCATGTACCCATAATGGGGTATGGCTTGGAAGATCGTGAACGCCTCCCGTCCCAAAAGGGCGTGGTATCCACTACTGAACGGGGCCACTTGGAATGTAATTTCTACGAACCTATAGTTCTCCGGCGTGCCGAATACCACATCTAGTGTGATTTTCCCAGCACAACGTGCTTCCCGACTGGGGATGATTCCTCTAAAGGTTGTGCTGCTTTACTCAATGCGGTTCCAGTCTATTTCCATTTTTTGAAGAGTTTCTTCGTAGATGAGGTTTAATCCACTGCCGCCGTCCATGAGTAGTTTGGTGAGTCGAAAGCCGTCCACAATTGGACCGAGGACCAGTGCAGCTAGTGCTCGGGCTGTTCGTAATTTAGGTTCGTCACTGGCATTGAAGGTAATAGCCGTGTCACTCCATGGATTTATTGCTGCTACGTGCCAGATTTTGGCAATGCCGCGGAGTGTTCCCTTGCGCCTATTATTTGATGCGAAGGTCTCAAAGACTGTTAATACCATATTGTTATCCCTGGGATTGTGCTCTGTGGCATCTGGGATGAGAAGATCCTCGCCGCTTTTGGCCACCTGCCGGAGTATCCAACATGCTCTAAGGTTGTGTGTTGGTATGGTATCCACTGTACTATGAATTTTGCAAGGTCCGTTGAGCCATCCCTCCAATACGGTTCCACGCCCTATAGAGGGTTTTTTGCTTCTTTGTAATTAACTTGGATGTCTTATGATAGTGCACCCTTTTACTTCGGACTGGGTGTATATTCGGAGCCGGATTATCCCAAAATTTCGTTTCGGTTTTCCAGGCACTTTCCATCGCACAGTACTTTCGTACTATGGACGCCAAGTTGGCGAAGCATGATATGTCACGGCGACTTATGGCGTTAAGGATTCCCTTGCCCGTGCAATTATTGCAGAAAAGTGAGACTGCATCTTCCTTGCGGCAGTCCTTAACCTTGTTCATCACAAGGAGGAATCTGGCCCAATAATGATGTACATGGGGCTCTTGCCTAATGTAGGAAAGATGGTTTATGTCTGGGTGGGTGGGTGGGTTTGAGTCCGAACCCCTACCCGATCTGAGACCCAGGGGCCGAGTAGTTTCCGATCTTGGAAGTTCAGATTCCGGGATGTTTCCCGATGAGTGTGGCCCGCTGCTTGACTCTAGGTTTAGGGCTTGGGTGATGTCCTCCCGTAAACGGGTATCCGGCTCGGAGAGCTCAGGAATCCGGACATAGTTAGTCCTCAAGATAGAGGAAGAATCGCCGCATTGTTCCTCCACCACCGCAACATGATGGGTGACCGGTGGAGAGTTAATCTCCCTTTGATCGGGTTTAAGCCCAATCCGAACATAGTCCGTAGCGACTCCCAAGGTGGCGATGCGATCCAAGAGCTCGTTTAGGGAAGAGAGCTCCATTGGATCCATCTGCTTGGCGAATTTCGAGCCGACGTGGAGGCTGTTTTTGATGACCCGAGAAGTCATCGTCGGTGCAGCACCCGAACAGGCGGTCATGATGAAACTGCCTAGCCGGAGAGTTTGGCCGACAGCCAGGGCTCCCCCGGCGGTAATGTTGTTTTTAACAACAAGATGAGGCATCCTTCCTTACGGCGACGGCACAGAGGAACTCTCAATGAAAGCACCAATGTCGGTGTCAAAACCGGCGGATCTCAGGTAGGGGGTCCGGAACTGTGCGTCTAAGGCGGATGGTAACAGGAGGCATGGGACATGATGTTTTACCCAGGTTCAGGCCCTCTTGATGGAGGTAAAACCCTACGTCCTGCTTGATTATTCTTGATAATATGGGTATTACAAGAGTTGATCTACCACGAGATCGGAGAGGCTAAACCCTAGAAGCTAGCCTATGGTATGATTGTATGCTGTCCTACGGACTAAAACCCTCTGGTTTATATAGACACCAGAGGGGGCTAGGGTTACACAAGGTCGGTTACAAAGGAGGAGATATACATATCCGTATTGCCTAGCTTGCCTTCCACGCAAAGTAGAGTCCCATCCAGACACGGGATGAAGTCTTCAATCTTGTATCTTCATGGTCCAACAGTCCGGCCAAAGGATATAATCCGGATGTCCGGATACCCCCTAATCCACGACTCCCTCAGTGGCGCTGGTGGATGAAGTTGGTGGTGAGTGGTGGATGTTTGTGGTGGGTGTGCTGATGGTGCGGAGGCGCACCACCACGCCGGCCTGGCCGTGGCGGCGGCCGGAGGTGGAGAAGGAAGGGTGAGGGAGAGAGATGAGATGCCAGGCCCGAGGGGAATTTAGGCTGCGCTAGGGATTTTGATCCCCTCCTCTGATCTGCCACTTTACGATTTGGCCCTACTACTTCTCTTCTTTCTTCCCAAGTTGGTTCTGCCATCTATAGCTTGGCCCCTTGATTACTTCAATTCTTCTCACTCAAGTACCTTTCTTCACTTCTTTCCTGCCCTTCTCTCTTCTCAATAGCCAACTTGTCCAAATCTTGAAGTTTATAGTGCCTTTGCGCACTTTTCTGCAAAATAATCAAATGACGAGTAAATGATCTCTTATATGATTTCCATTCAAATATATCATAGTTCACAGCAAGAATGGATCGTCGGATCATAATAAATGGTGTGTTTGTGTGCCAAAATATGAATAGGAAATGTACTTATCAAGTTCCCCCACACTTAAATCTTTACTTGTCCTCAAGTAAAGGCATTTGACAAGAGCAAGGAAGTGAACAGCGAACTAACTAGAGAATGTCCCAGTGAAGTAGATCTCCAAACAATGCATGCTTTGAACTTTGCTAGTGAAAATCAATGGTTAAGAGTGCTACAAAGCAGTAGGATACTAGTAAGCATGACCATTTTAAACTTTTACAATGATAAAAGAGGATCAACAAGTTTAAATGATGACTGTGCCAAATGGTTCCTAAAGAGAGCATGATCCCGAGAACAAAAAGAACTGGAATTAAATCTGGTGATCGAATCACTTATTTACAGAGATAAAGGAATAATTATATTATTATTAGTCTCACCATAGGAACATACCACCGATCCCGAGAACATGGTATACACCCGGCTCGACCAATTATTAGTTTTTTTGTTTGTCTCCCCAAAGGAACATACCACTGATCCAGAGAACATGGTATACACCTGGTTTGACAATTGCATTTTTTATTATTAATTACTGCCCAAGCTAACCCGATTTCACATGCCACTGATCCAGGGAACATGACATGCTACTGTAGGTAGTCAGACTTATTTATTCATTAATACTTATCTTAAATGAACAATGCATAAGCACAAAAACAAGAATCATCACTTCCCCATGTCTGGTTCACATGCTACCGATCCAGGGAACATAACATACTAGTCCATAGTGGTAAAGTGATTGCTCTCAATGGGAACACAATAGGCACAAACTCAGCATCTAACACTTAATGATCTAAGTGTATCAAGGTAAAAGCAGAAAATGATGAAGTTTACTAGTGCACTAGGGATTTGAGCACTCAAAACTAAATAGCTTTCACTACTTTCAGCAAAGCAAACATGGTGTAGATCACTAGTTTACAAGGCATTCAACAATCAGTTCGCACATTCTCACCAAGCACCATATGTCAAAGGTGAAATTTAGTGGGACAACATTTAAGAAATGGCACAAGAAACCCTAATAGCAATTTAATTCAGTAAGCATCAATGGATGATGATTTCAAAATGGGTCATGAAACAGCTCACCGGGCTTATATAGGAAGTAGCACTCACTCAACGCTCTCTAAACTGCAGCTCTTCTCTTTTTGATTCTCTATCCCCATGCCTGCTCCAGCTTCACTCTTCTTCATGTGTGCCCACTACTTCTCCTCATCACCATGCGTGAATCCACCAGGATCCCAGGGAATGTCATCTCAAACTCGGTTAACTTGCAGTAAATGGTACACGAGCATCAACCTGAAAGAACACTCAACAACCAAGCCAATACAAGTGACAGAGATAATGCCCTCTAAGTCATCAATAGAGTACCCTATCATATAAGTATATCCACTGAGCAAATCAGGAACATGTATCAACAACAAGTCACATGGCGCATAGGCAATATCAGTGATATGACATGTCTTGTCCAGAAAGCTGAGATCATACCTGAGATAGTTAGGAAGAAGCTTCAGGACTACCTCAATTGAAGATACCAAGTGAGGTGTGGTAGTAGAAATTTCAACCGGACTCGTGTCAACAAGTGAAATAGTAGAGCTTGGCTCCTTGACATCTGAATCCACCTCACCATAATCAACCATGAAGCTCTCCATCTCGGGCTCAAGTGTTGAGGAATCCATGCAGCTAACATCATCGAAGGTGAACTTCTCCATATCTGGCTCTAGCAGAACATAATCAATATCATCTAAAGGTGTCTCCTCAATATCAAAAGCAACTAACTACAGCTCTAGCTCATCCATGGAAGAATCATCACAATGCAAAACTGAATCTCCAACACTAGTATCCATATGATCTGTAGCGTGCGTGTCAACTAGAATGGTATCATCATCGTCAAAGATAATGCATGCAAGCTCAATCTTGTCACACTGAGATAGAGGTTCAGGATTTTGTGTAACAATTGGTGGCTGAGGTGTAGTGATTTGTCGCAAGCAAACCAATGAATCAGAGGGTGGCTTCTCATTGTACCACTGAAGTTAGTGGAAAGCTATGCTCTCAATCAGCAGAAAAGCATCATCAAGTGTCTTGTTTGCAATAGCTCCACCCGCTGCCATATCGACGTAAGCTCGAGTGTCCGAAGTCAATCCTCTGTAGAATATCTGCAACTCTAACCATCTCTCGAGCCCATGATTAGGACATCTCTTGAATAAGCCTTTGTATCTCTCCCAAGCATCATACAAGCTCTCGCCTTCACGCTGAACGAAATTGAAGATCTCATCTCGAATTGCCGACTATTTGTGTAGTGGGAAATATTTATCCAAGAAAGCTTGTGATATCTCATTCCAACTGTATGACCTTGATGGCAAGGATTGATACCAAGCACAAGCATTATCGCGAAGAGAGAATGTGAACAACCTGCACATGATTGCATCTTGAGGAACTCCATGGTAGTTGACTGTATCTGAATACTCCATGACTCGGTGTAAGTGCTCATAGGGATCCTCAGTAGACAGTCCTCCAAACTATTGTTGTTGAACCAAAGCAATAAGACTAGGCTTTAGCTCAAAATTCTCTGCCTTGATAGATGGCCAAATTGGTCCTGCGAGATAGCACTGGCTGCATGGCATCCAAAGATCACGAAGCATCGACATCTCTCAACCAAGTGTAGTTATCAATCAATCTGTAAATAGTTCAGATTTCCTACGCACACTCATAAATAGTAAACACTAGTTAGAAGTTTAGTATCCTAATAAGCCGAAGCAACAACAAGGAAAATAAAATAAAATAAAAGAAACACGGAAAATGAAACACACGACGAATTAAACACGAAACTAAAATAAACCTAGTCTATAGCCAACATAATCGCTCGACGCTAGTCCCCGACAATGGCGCCAAAATGATCAATTGAAAGTATAGTGGGGTTTTTACGCACAAAACTACAGATGTCGTGTTCTCCACGGGGACTAGGCGACGGCAACAACGCTCGGCTAAAGCTAGGTGACATAGAATTGGGTGATGAAAACTGAAAATAAAACCTAAACTAACAAGGTTGTTCCCAAAGATCGTTGACAAAGAAACTGACAAACAACAAAGGGAAATTCAGATTTTACTCACTATGTTTTTGGTATTTTCATTACTTGAGAAACTACAATACTAGCACAGGTTTTACTACTTAAACAACAAAAGGAAATCAACAAGACAAGAATACGTATAATAACAGCAAGTATGACAGAGGGAAGAAACAAGGTTGTAGGACATAATATATGTATCTCATCACAAACACACACATACGTATATCTCACAGGACACCACACACATATGAGGATTACTATTTCACTAAACAAAGTATAACAGATCAAGTACTTCTCTAAGTGACAAGGTATCAACTACTCAGGACATACTAATTAAGCATTTATATTATAAATTCAAAACTGAGCCAACCAGCAGGATCCTACACTTATCAAGACTAAACATTACATAGTATTAGTTATAACACTTCTGAAGATTACAGAAATTTGTGTGTGTGTGTGTGAGAGAGAGAGAACAACAGCAAGATTGGGAATGGAGCAGCAGCAGGGGCATGAGGAGAAAAGCAGTAGGGACATGAGGAGAGAATCAGCAGGGGGCGTGAGAAGAAGAAGCAACAACAAAGAAAGTGGAGCAGCGAACAACAGAGTTTGGGTTCAGAGAAGAAGAAGAGGCAGCGGCAACTTGAGGTTCAGAGCAGAGAATCAGCAAAGGAGGCGCAAAGAGAAGGAGCTGCAGGGGCATCAGGAAGAGAGGATCGGCAGAGAGGGAGACGTCACACGGAGGATCAGACGCCCATGCTCGCCCATGTCTGGTCGGGCGCACGAGGTGCGGCGGTGGCTTGAGATGGTGGCACTGGTGGATGAAGTTGGTGGTGAGTGGTGGATGTTTGTGGTGGGTGTGCTGATGGTGCAGAGGCACACCACCACGCCGGCCTAGCCGTGGCGGCGGCCAGAGGTGGAGAAGGAAGGGTGAGGGAGAGAGATGAGATGCCAGGCCCGAGGGGAATTTAGGCTGCGCTAGGGATTTTGATCCCCTCCTGTGATCTGCCACATTACGATTTGGCCCTGCTACATCTCTTCTTTCTTCCCAAGTTGGTCCTGCCATCTATAGCTTGGCCCCTTGATTACTTCAATTCTTCTCGCTCAAGTCCCTTTCTTCACTTCTTTCCTGCCCTTCTCTCTTCTCAATAGCCAACTTGTCCGAATCTTGAAGTTTATAGTGCCTTTGCGCACTTTTCTGCAAAATAATCAAATGATGAGTAAATGATCTTTTATATGATTTTCATTCAAATATATCAGAGTTCACAACAAGAATGGATCATCAGATCACAATAAATGGTGTGTTTGTGTGCCAAAATATGAATAGGAAATGTACTTATCAGTGGTTTTGGTGATGAACTCCTGAACGGTGGGCACTCCTTGCCCTGCGTTCTCCTGAGGGAAACGTGCCGCGAAGCACGCCTCCAAGTGGTGCCCAAGCGCCTCGCTTGTGATGCTGGAAGAGTCTGAGGCCCTCCAGAAGAGAGCCACCGAGCCCTGCCCAAGAGGGGCGCTGAGGGAGGCGTCCCAAGCGCGGGTGCCGATCCTGACGAGGCGCCGCTTGCCTGAGGCCCTGCTTGGCGCAGTTTCTTCTTCTTCTTGGGGGTGGCCTCAGGAGGGCACTCGCCTTGACTATCGGGGTTGTCGATTGTTGCAGCTTGGAAGGCACGCTCGAGGGAGCACACCACATCTCTTTCTTCGCACGGGACTGATGATTCCCCACTTCCCGGCATCTTGAGGACATTGTAGCCGTGATGAGTCACCGCCATGAACTTGGCCAGGGATGGATACCCGAGGATGGCATTGTATGGTAGGTGGATGTAGACGACGTCGAAGTCGATGAGTTCGGTGCGGTAGTCGTTGCGTTCTCCGAAGGTAACGGGGAGGCAGACCTGTCCGATCGGGGTAGTAGAGCCGCCGGTCACTCCCGAGAAAGGCTTAGTAGGCTGAATGTAACACCCCGGATGTAATTTACCTAATATGTACTCCAACTCTTGCCGTTTCCGACGCTAAGTTATTTTATTTCCTTGGGTTTGGGTTTTTGTCTCCGTGTGTTGTTGCCGTTTTCATGCATCCCATATCATGTCATCATGTGCATTGCATTTGCATACGTGTTCGTCTCATGCATCCGAGCATTTTCCCCGTTGTCCGTTTTGCATTCCGGCGCTCCTATCTCCTCCGGTGGTCCTTTCTACCTTCCTTCCATGTGTGGGAGTTAAACATTTCCAGATTGGGCCGAGACTTGCCAAGCGGCCTTTGTTTACTACGGTAGACCGCCTGTCAAGTTTCGTACCATTTGGACTTCGTTTGATACTCCAACGGTTAACCGAGGGACTGAAAAGACCTCGTGTGTGTTGCAGCCCAACACCTTTCCAATTTGGCCCAAAACCCACCAAAACTCTTTCCATCATCTAGAGCGTTCGATCATGATCGCGTGGCCAAAAACCGCACCTCATTTGGACACTCCTAGCTCCCTCTATGCCTATAAATATCACCCCCTCCGAAATCCACGGGTTCTTCTCCCCTGAAACCCTAGATCCACCTACCCCGCCGCCGCCGGACGAAACCTCATCGGCCGGACATGTCCGCCCCCGCCGCCAACCACTCTTGACGCGCCACGTCATCGCCCGCGCGCCCCACTTCGCCGCGAATCCCGCCGGCCCGCGGAGCCCGCCCCGGGCCCCCGAGGCCCATCGACCGCGCCCCGCCGCCTGGGAGAGCCGAGCCGCCCCGCGCCTCTATCCTCCGCCGCAGGCCACCGCGCCGGCCGCCGTGTCCCTCACTGGCGTCGACGACTGCGGCCGCCTCCTCCTCACCGGTCGGCGCCGCCCCACTCCGGCTTTCCCAAGCACCGCCGCCCTCGCCTCCGTTCTACCTCGCCGCCCGACACCCCAGCGAGCCCCTCCTCTCCCCGGCAAGTCCGGCCAGCCTCCTTCCTCCGACGACCTCGACTCCGGCGATGTTGAACCTTGAAGTTCGCGGGTGCTACAGTGTCGGCCAGATCTAGATCGAGGCGTTGACTTTTTCTCAGAAACCCTAACTATTTTGCAATGTTCCTCATGCTATAACTTTTCATCCGTAGATCCGTTTTGGGCGTGTAGCATATCGAAATGCTCGTCTCAGAGAGCACATAATTTCATCTCATTGCATCATTTTCATTTGAGCTCATCTTGATGCCCGAAATGCTGTTGGAAGAGAGCTATTTGAGTTAATTGTCAGATCTGCTGCACCAAATAGCTATTTGTCATTTTTGCCATGTTTAGTGTATGCATGATATGCTCCTGAGCTCTACATGTGTTTTGTTATATGCCATGCCATCTTTCCAGAGGTGCTATCCATGTATTTTTGTGTTATGTGTGGTGACTAGCACAAGCTTGCAAAGTGGTGCATTCGTTAATGCTGATTTCAGGGACTTAGCAATTCCACTAAGTCCTTGATCTGTTCTTATCAATATGCCATATGTTCATGTTGTTTTCTAGTGATCCGTGCCTCTTTTGAGGATGATCAGTAAGGGTGATTTGTTAATCTTGTGGTTCTCTATCCATCCTTGTCTTTGTTTGTAATTATGGAGCACCCTAGCTTGAGTCAATCGAGCTCTACTTTTGCTATTTCGTGAATCTGGGCAGATTGTCTACTTGCTAGCGATTTTGCTGAGGATGTTGTTGTTAACCCATGCATGCTATTTTGTTGTTCTTGCCATGTCTAGATTATGTAATATGTATTCTTGATTGGTGTATGCTTATATTGTCATGCCATGCTCTGTAGTGAGTGCATCGAGCTCGTGAACATGCCTACTCGTTAAGATATTTGCATGCTCCAGTTTTTCACTAAGTCTGAGATCTGATTATGTTTTTGCCATGTTCACATGCTTGCAATTGTATTTTCTGATCCCTTTTGGCTCAAGGTCACTAAGGGACTTTTGTTAAGCTCTTTGAGTATCTTCATGCCATGCATTGCTTTGCCTTGTTAAGTTCCCGTAGCATCTAGTTTTCATGCTCCAAAGTGTGCCGTCTGATCTGAAATTCCAGGCTGGTGTTAATTTCACTAAGTCTGAAACCTGTTCACCAATTGCTCTTTTGCCATGCTTGTTTGAACCTGTCAATGGATGAATTGGCCGTAGCTCAGTCTCATCTTTTGTCAAGCTTTATGAGTGGATCCCTGCCATGTATTTTGTTGCCATGTTTGAGTGCTGTAGCATAATTATCTTGATACATTTATATGGCTACTTGCTGTTTATCGCAGATCGGTGCCATGTTTGTTTTGCTTTCCATTTCCAAACCGTGCATCCGATTCCCGTGATCTTTATATCGATTTCAACTGAAATCACCTCACCTTTCCAGTGGCACTCTTGGATTTCCAAGTTGAGGCCAGGTTCATTCATTCCTTGTCAAACCTTCCATACACATCCCATATCGCATCCCGCATAGCATACCATGTTTGCATCATGTTGTTCGAGCATTTGCATGTGGTTGATTGTGTTCCTTTTGCTTGTTTGTCTTGTTTGGGTAGAGCCAGGAGACGAGTTCGCTAACGAGGAGCCCGTTGAGTTCGCTTTCGAGGATCCAGTCAACTCTGACAACTTTGCAGGCAAGATGATCATAACCTCGAAATCACTTCTATCTTTGCTTTGCTAGATGCTCGCTCTTTTGCTATGCCTATGCTACGATGCCTACCACTTGCTTATCATGCCTCCCAAATTGCCATGTCAAACCTCTAACCCACCATGTCCTAGCAAACCGTTGTTTGGCTATGTTACCGCTTTGCTCAGCCCCTCTTATAGTGTTGCTAGTTGCAGGTGAAGATTGGAGATCGTTCCTTGTTGGAACATTATTTTCTTGTTGGGATATCACTATATTATCTTGTTATCTTAATGCACCTGTATACTTGGTAAAGGGTGGAAGGCTTGGCCTTTTTGCCTAGTGTTTTGTTCCACTCTTGCCGCCCTAGTTTTTGTCATATCGGTGTTATGTTCCCGGATTTTGCGTTCCTTACGTGGTTGGGTAATAATGGGAACCCCTTGACAGTTCGCCTTGAATAAAACTCCTCCAGCAATGCCCAACCTTGGTTTTACCATTTGCCACCTAGCCTCTTTTCCCTTGGGTTTCCGGAGCCCGAGGGTCATCTTATTT
>NC_041390.1:522975011-522991629 GCF_002162155.2 Triticum dicoccoides | reverse complement strand
CAACCTGTCAGCTGCCGGTGGCCACCAGGGGCAACTCTGGGCTGGCCTACCCGTACCTTGGACAATCTGAGTGTGCCCTGAGAATGAGATATGTGCAGCTCCTATCGGGATTTGTCGGCACATTCGGGCGGTGTTGCTGGATTTGTTTTAACTTGTCGAAGTGTCTTGTAGAACCGGGATGCCGAGTCTGATTGGAATGTCTCGGGAGAAGGTATATCCTTCATTGACCGTGAGAGCTTGTCATGGGCTAAGTTGGGACTCCCCTGCAGGGATTTGAACTTTCGAAAGTCGTGCCCGCGATTATGGGCAGATCGGAATTTGTTAATGTCTGGTTGTAGATAACTTGAACCTTAACTTAATTAAAATGAATCAACTGTGTGTGTTACCGTGATGGTCTCTTCTTGGCGGAGTCCAGGAAGTGAACACGGTGTTGGAGTAATGCTTTCCGTAGTTGGTTCTCTAGTTCTTCATTCGTGCTTTACTTTCTCTTCTCGCTCTCTTTTGCGAACAGGTTGGCCACTATACATGCTAGTCGCTTGCTGCAGCTCCACATATTACCTTGCCTTTCCTATAAGCTTAAATAGTCTTGATCGCGAGGGTGCGAGATTGCTGAGTCCCCGTGGCTCACAGATTACTTCCAAACCAGATGCAGGGCCCGATGACTCTGTTCCAGATGATGTGCTTGAGCTCAAGTGGGAGTTCGACGAAGACTCACGCCATTACTATGTGTCTTTCCCTGATGATCAGTAGTGGTGCCCAGTTGGGGCGATCGGGACCATGTCGCTTGTTGGGGTTGATCTTTTATTTTGGTACCGTAGTCGGACCATGATTGTATTGGTTGATGCAATGCTATTTATGTACTTTGTGTGACGTGGCGAGTATAAGCCAACTATGTAGCTTTTCCCCTTATTATCTATTACATGGGATGTTGTGAAGATTACCTTACTTGCGACATTGCTTTCAATGCGGTTATGCCTCTAAGTCGTGCTTCGACACGTAGGAGATATAGCCGCATCGAGGGCGTTACAAGTTGGTAATCAGAGCCTTCCCCGACCTTAGGAGCCCCCACTGCTTGATCGAATTAGCTGACGAGTTGAGTCTAGAAAAATGTTTTGAGTCTTTTAGGAATTATATATCGGAGAGTTTAGGAATTCTTTTTACTCCCCAGTCCCTTCATCGCTCTAGTAAGGCATACTGACGTAGAGTTTTGACTCTTCTCTTCTCAAATTTCACTAAAAAAATTTAGGATCACGCGGGTATTTTGGAATCGTTCCGATGGATTTGTGACGAGAACATTGTTCTTGGTGCCTCCTGTCATTTAGGGGTTGTGGCAGTGTCCCGGGGAGTTGAGCTCCGAGGTGTTGTCGTCACAATTTTATTGTTGAAGTTCTGGAATACCTGAGTTTAGTTCGCCGACATTGAAAATCTCTTTTATGCAGTTGTTGGTGAGATAACCTCGACGCCACCCAGTACTTGGGCGGGAGTTCGGGAGTATTGCCATAACTTGTATAACGGATGCTTTTCGAAGGTTGAGGTAGACGATTTCCGAAGTTTTTTCTCGGTTATGTGTTGAAGGATGGATACAGCTGGATGTAGGATTTGCTAGATTTGGGTGAGATATTATGCTTCCCCTGTATCCCCAACACCTGATTGCATAACCAGAAAGGTTTGGGAGTTTCATAGGTGGGAATTCTTGTAGCTCTAGTTCTTCTTCCACGGATATTTGGTTTGAGATCGGGTGATCCTTACCGAGTATTTGTTCTTGCTCCGTACCTTGTTGATTTATTCCTCTACCTAAATTCTAAGTGGCTTCTCAATTTATGGATATGTGACCATTTCTATTGGAATGCATTCGTTCATTTTGTTCGGATGTGAAGACTATATGTTGCAATTTCAACCCGCTTGATTCAGCTGCAATTTTTGTCTATCAGTGTGCTAATGGATGTCAACCTCTTCAGGATGGCTCCTCCAACGCGCACGACTCTGAATCCTGATCCGCCACCACCACCTCCTCCTCCGGAGGCATGGCAAGCTGTGATGGCTGCTACCAATGCAAACACGCAGTTGATCATGCAAATTCTCCAAGAGCGCAATCAAGCAAACCAAGGCAACAACCAGAATCACTTTGCTACACTCAACCAGTTCCTTGCTAACCAGCCAAAGACCTTCAGCAATTGTGTTGAGGCAACTGATGCTGACGATTGGCTCGTGGAGTTGTGCAAGCATTTCGAGTGCAGTAACGTCAGGCCTGAGGACTTTGTCAAGTTCGCTTCCTTCCAACTCAAAGACCAAGCTGCAGAATGGTTCCAGCAGTACAAAGAGTCTAGAGGAGGCCGTGTAATTACCTGGGATGAATTTTGTCAAGACTTCAAAGCTCATCATATTCCTCATAGAGTGGTTGAAAGCAAGCGTGAGGAATTCCGCAACCTGAAGCAAGGCTCCATGTCTGTCTATGACTACAACAAGTTGTTTCAGAAGCTCGCCTGCTTTGCTAAGTAGGACGTCCCTGACGAGAAGAGCATGATATACCAGTTTAGGGGTGGTCTCAGAGAAGAAATCCAGCTAGCTCTTGTTCTCTTTGAGCCCTTGAGGTACGATGAGTTCTACAACATGGCATTGAAGCAAGAGGCTGCTCAACTGAAGTGTGATGCTTCCAAGAAGCGAGTCAGAGATTCTACTCCTTCTTCCTCTACTCAAGTGGCTAAGCAGCAGAAGTATTGGCTTCCTCCTCCTCCGTTCCGTCAGCCGTATCAACAGAAGAGCAAAGGTGGCAGTGGATCTTCCCACCCACCCAACCCTGGCTTTCAGAACAAGACTTCGTCTCAAGCTCTAAGATCGAGTGCTCCGTATCACCGTCCGCTTTCAGAGGTCACGTGCAACAAGTGCCAACAGAAAGGTCACTATGCCAACAAATGCTTCAATCAGAGGCGTCTCCCTCCTCCTCCTCCTGTGAGATCGGCAAGTACAGCTGTGGTCAAGCATAACCCCAAGCACGCCAAGGTCAATTTGATGAACGCAGCTCAGGCAGAGCACTCGTCAAATGTCATCATCGGTAACCTTCATGTTAACGATATTCCAGCTAAAGATCTTTTTGACACTGGTGCATCACATTGTTTCATCTCAATACCGTTTGCATCTAAGCATGAGTTGGCTTTGCAAGTTTTGCCTAAACCAATAGCAGTTGTCTCTCCCGGTAGACGCATGCATGCTAACTCCATTGTTCCGGATGTTACTATCACTTTGGGTGACTACAAATTTCTGTCTTCCCCTATGGTTCTTGGTGACTCGGATATTGATCTTATTCTTGGAATGGACTAGCTTTCTAAGCACAAGGCTCAGCTTGATTGTGCTGCCAGGTAGATTCAATTGACTCATTCGTCTGAGGATGTAATTGTCTTTGCCGCTCGTGATGATACCATCCGTCTGTTTTCTCTCAATGAGAAGGGTGAACTGGATACCATCTCTCAAATTCCAGTCGTTTGCGAATATCAAGACGTCTTTCCAGAAGAGCTTCCAGGAATGCCTCCGGACCGGCCAGTTGAATTCGTCATCGATCTTGAGCCTGGCACGGAACCGGTGTGCAAGCGTCCTTACAAGCTCAGACCTGAAGAGTTGAAGGAGCCGAAGAAGCAACTCGATATTCAAGAGAGAATGGGTCTCATCCGACCTAGTTCTTCTCCGTGGGGTTGTGGAGTTCTTTTTGTGAAGAAGAAGGATGGAACGGACCGACTTTGTGTTGACTACCGTCCATTGAACAAGAAGACTATCAAGAACAAATACCCACTTCCCAACATCAATGAGCTGTTCGAACAACTCAAAGGTGCCCAAGTATTCTCCAAGCTTCATCTCCATATGGGTTATCACCAGATTCGAATCCGTGAGCAAGATATTCCCAAGACGGCTTTCAGAACAAGCTATGGTTCATATGAATACACTGTCATGTCTTTTGGCCTCGTCAACGCTCCTTCGACTTTCTCTCGCATGATGAACTTCATCTTCAACGCATACACAAATGACTTCGTTTTGGTCTATCTCGACGACATTCTGGTCTTTTCGAAGAACAAGGAAGATCATGCCAAGCACTTGCGTTTGGTGCTCGATAAGCTCAGGGAACATCAGTTCTACGCCAAGTTCTCAAAGTGCGAGTTTTGGCTCGATGAGGTTCTATATCTTGGGCATATCATCTCTGCCAAGGGCATTGCGGTGAATCCTGAGAAGGTGTCTGCAATTGTGAATTGGGAACCACCTCAGAACGTGAAGCAACTCCGTAGCTTACTCGGTCTCGCAAGCTACTGTCGAAGGTTCGTTGAGAACTTTTCAAAGATCACGAAGCCTCTTTCAAACCTTCTCCAGAAGCACGTCAAGTATGTTTGGTCTTCGGAATGTGACATCGCTTTCAACACTTTGAAAGAGAAATTGGTCACTGCTCCAGTTCTGACTCCTCCTGATGAATCCAAACCGTTCGAGGTCTTCTGCGATGCCTCTATTCAAGGTCTTGGTGCAGTGTTGATGCAAGAGAAGAAAGTTGTGGTTATACCTCTTGCTAGTTGAAGCCCAACGAGAAGAACTACCCCACTCATGACCTCGAATTGGCGGCAGTTGTGCATGCTCTTTTGACTTGGAGACATCTCTTATTGGGAAGAAAAGTGGACATCTTCACTGACCACAAGAGTCTCAAGTACATCTTCACTCAGCCTAATCTCAACCTCAGGCAGACTCGTTGGGTCGAAATGATTCTAGAGTATAATCCGAGTATCGAGTATACTCCAGGCAAGGACAATGTGATTACTGACGCATTGAGCAGGAAGGCTTACTGCAATAGTCTGATAATCAAGCCTTAACAACCCGAGCTTTGTGAAGCTTTCCGCAAACTCAATTTGCAAGTTGTTCCTCAAGGTTTCCTCGCCAACCTTCAAGTCTCTCCTACTTTGGAAGACCAGATTCACGAGGCTCAACTTCTTGATGCTATGGTGAAGAAGGTGAAGATTGGGATTGCCAAGAGTCAACCCAAGTACAAGTGCTACCGCCTTGATGATAAGGATACTCTCTTCTTCGAGGATCGTATTGTTGTGCCCAAATGTGATCTTTGTATCTTGCGGAGCCAATCATCTGCTACTATCGGCTCGGTGCTACTAGAAAACACCGGCGGATTCAGCCTAAGGAAACGGGCTAAGTGGTCAACAGGTGGTGGTGGTGGTGGTGGGTTGTTGTTGTTCTGCTGGTTCTGGACTAACATCTGCATCAATTAATTCTGTTGCTGGATCAACTAAGTGAGCTCCGGTGGGAATCCATTGTCACGTCTCGGAGGCATCTGAGGGTTTAGAAAATACGAGAATTGAGAATAGAGTGAGGTCTAAAGGGAAACCACTACCCCAATGCACATGAGTAAATGCACACAAAATCACTTCATTCAATCAACAAGGGCTTACAATCGGTCTAAAACTATCGCAAAAGTGCTCGAACTATAATGTTTACATGGGGGAATACTACTACTATCTGGTGGTCATCTAGAAATTTGAACCGATGGAAGACTCCATGATATCTGCTCCAGCCTCGTCTTCAAAGTCGGGTTCACTTGGATCTGAATCGGTGCGACGTACTTGTCTTCCTCCGTGGATGCTAACTTCCTCTTGAGTTCTTCAATCTCCTGCTTAAGATCGCCATTGTGCCTTGCTAGAGCTACGATCTCGTCCATGTAGTCCTTGCGTGTAGACGTCAGTTCTCCTTCTAGCTCGATGATCCTTGCCTTTGCATTCTTCAACTCTATCATATCATTGCACATCTGGTTCTCGTGGCGTCGAATGTGCTGGTTTAACTCCTGGATGAAAGATGCAATGGATCTATCCTTCTTGGTGCTGACTAACTCCCATTGTTCATCTCGGCGTCCGCAAATCTGGTAGATAGTGTCCTTGAGGTCTTCTTGGTAAACTTCTCCAATGCGTCCTATGGTGATATGAGCTGCCATGCTCCTTCCCAGACTCCAGGTTGGTGCATTGAAAACACTATCTATGGGCTTCGTGATTGGTGCGAATGTCCTTCCCGGAACGTGAGCTTGAATCTTCCAGCGCTCCTCTTCAGGCAGAGTGGCGTTGAAGGTTCCCGTGAAGCTTGGTAATCCAATGTTCAGGTACTTGGTGACTTCCTTCAGGTGAAATCCAAATGGTGTGCCTTCATCCGGTTGAGCATACTTAATCTTCACGTTCGTCATCCTAGAAGAGTAGAAAAGATGAAGAGTTAGAAAATGAGAAGAGAAGGGTGATCTATGGCTTTAACTTAGTGGTCGTGTCCTACAGTCAGCGTGTGCTCTGATACCATCTCTGTAGCGACCCGACCCGAATGGATCAAGTGCTCTGTGCTCAGGTGTCATCCCTGGATCAGTAATGCTGACACCACACAGTACATTGAAGGATTTATAGCAGAGTGGCAATCACACACTTATTACATCGTTGTCTCAAAAGAGAACTTATTACAATAAATATGGCTTAAGGCCATCTAGTGTCGATAACAGCGGAAGACTTGGAAGATAAATGGGTCCATCAACTCCAACGGCATCACTGAGTATAGGGCCACGACCTAAAAGCACCTTACTCGTCGTCTGAAAAGTCTGCAACATGAGAAGTTGCAGCCCAAAAACGGGTCAGCACATGGAATATGCTGGCAATGTAACACATAGAGAGTAATGGAATGAAACAGCTATACTATATGCATATATGGCTGGTGGAAAGCTCTATGGTTACAGTTTTGCGTAAAGCCAGTTTTTGCCTACTGCAAAGGAATAAATTTATTTAACTATCATGGTAGTTGTGAAACATTGAGAATGGTTGACAGCATTCTCAATCCCAATTAAAAATAATTAAAACCCAACAACATTAATTAGAAGTAACATGTTGAGATTCACATGATATTCAGGTACTAGATACTCAAGTTGTCCATAACCGGGGACACGGCTAATTATGATTAGTTTGTACACTCTGCAGAGGTTTGCGCACTTTTGCCCACATGACTCAATCGCCTCCGTTTGTTTTCTCGCACTACATGGTGTTTGAGAAACGGATGACCAAGACATAGTCTTTCAGAAGCACTAGCACCTTACATGTGGGGTAGACCGTACCACCTACAACCCCTACATCTGCTAGTCCACCCCGTAAGAGTTCGCACAACTTAGTCAACTATGCCAGAGCCCATAGTAGCATGTGGCTGCACACGGAAGTTTCTAGCATGAATGATCTTATGATCCCTTTGAGCCTGGGTGGCGGTCCAAAAAAAACAGGCAAGTCCTGATAGACATCAGGTGCCTCAATCCACCCAGATGTGTGTTTAAGTTGCCACCTTAGATAAACCATTAAAATTATCAACTCACATCTGTCATGGATATCACTCACCCAATCCACGTCTACTAGCATAGCATGGCATAATAAGCAAACGTAGAAGTAACTCCCAAAGGTTTCATAATAATACAGGTAATAGGTACTACCTCATCTACTTCCCATCCCACAATTTAATTAGATCCTAATCATGCAATGTGTGAGGATTGATCTAATGCAATAAAACATGGGTTGTAGAAAAAGGTATGATCAAAGTGTTACTTGCCTTGCTGATGATCTGCGAGACCTTGGGTTTCGAAGTAACAAGCAGCGCAATCCGGGTGATCTATCGCAGACAAACAACAAGCATACAACAAGTACTCATCTAATGCAGAGGTAACACTCAAACAAGAGAACGAACCAGAAAGTTCAACTTAAGAACTCCGGTTGCAAAGAAAGAACGAACTGAACAAAGAAACGGAAAACAAACGGTGGAAGAAAACAACTCGGCTCTAGCAAGTTGGAACTAGGTCAAATTTTACCGGGGCAAAAACTTGTTTAAGTTGATTATACGGAACGGCGGTTTCGAAACGAAACTCCAGGCGCTTGAATCACCTGATTCCGATAAACGAGCGAGAACAAAGACTAGAACGAAAATCGGATCTGAGATCGCGATCGCGGAATAAATCCGACGAAAAGAAAGAGACGAACGGTTAAAAGAACGGGCATCGTTAACCGGGGAATAATCGGTGATCACGTTCGTTGAGACGAACGGTCCAAAAGAAAAACGAAAACCGATCTAGGGTTTTCGGAAAAGAAAACCGAAACAAAAACCGGAACGATTTAGAAAAGAACCGGAAAGAAAACGAATCGCAAGAGAAGAAAAGAATCGGAACGGTTTATAAGAAAAACCGAACCGAGGGGAGAAAAAGAGATGCGGCGCGGCTACCTCGGCGAGGTTCCGGCGAGGGGCTCCGGCGAATGGCGGCGTTGGGCGGCGGCGGCGATGCACAAGGGCGGCGGCGTTGGGCGCGGGGCGGCGGCGGCGGTGGTGAGGGGCGCGGGGTGGGGCGCGGCTTGGGAAGGTGGGGGGTGGTGTGGGGCTTGGGGTTTGATTTGATGTTTTGGAGGGGGGGGTGTGGGGGTATTTATATAGGTGAGGGGAGGGGGTTTCTTGGGGTAGGGGACAAGAAATAGAGTAGGAAAAGGAAAGAAAAAGAGGAAACGGAGTAGGACTAAAGTCCTACTAGGAATCAAAAAGGGGCGGCGGCGGCTCCTGCCTCTGGCGCCTGGCGCGCGCGATGGCCTGGCGCGGCTGGCTTCCTGCGCTGGGGAGGCGGTGGCTGGCCTGGGCCTTGGCCCGGCGGGCCTGCGGGAGTTCCTTTTTTTTAAACGGTTACGCGCGTAGAAAAACAAAAGAAAAGAAAATCTAAACGAACTGCAAAAATTCTAAAGTAAATTTTCCCCGACTCCTAAAAATGAGTCGAACAAAGTGAACTTTACTCCGGGCCTAAAATGCAATTTTTGAAAATGCGCATTTTTCCCTATCCAAATAAAAAGCAAACAAAACTCCGGCAAAAATCAAAATTTGATCTATTTATTAAATCTTCATTTTTCCTCAATTTTGGGAAAGTCATATTATTCCCTCTCTCATTATTTTTGATATTGGAAAAATAATTGAAGATGAAATAAAATAAATCAAATGATCCTCTTTTTAAAATTTGAGAAAACTCAAATATGAAAATAACGAAATCTCAAACTCTCTCCGAGGGTCCTTGAGTTGCGTGAAATTTCTAGGATCGACCAAAATGCAAGAAAATATGATATGCATGATGATCTAGTGTATAACATTCCAAATTGAAAATTTGGGATGTTACAAACCTACCCCCCTTAAGGTGAATCTCGCCCTCGAGATTCGGGTTGGCTAGAAAATAGGTGAGGGTGGTCCTTGAGCAAATCTTCTTCTCTTTCCCAGGTGGCTTCATCCTCTGAGTGGTGGTTCCACTGAACTTTGCAAAACTTGATAACCTTGCTGCGAGTAACTCTACTGGCATAATCTAGAATCTTGACTGGCTTCTCCTCATATGTTAAGTCTTCCTCCAACTGAATCGCTTCAAGCGGTACTGTATCTCTTAGCGGTACCTCCGCCATCTCGGCATGACATTTCTTCAGCTGAGAAACATGGAATACATCATGAACTCCTGACAGTCCCTCTGGTAATTCCAACTTATAAGCGACTTCTCCCATACGTTGCAAGATCTTGGACGGTCCAACGTAACGCGGTGCTAACTTTCCCTTAACTCCAAAGCGCTTAACTCCTCGAAGTGGGGATACTCGGAGATAAACTTTGTCTCCGGTTTCGTAAACTGTCTCCTTGCGTTTAGAATTTGCGTAGCTTTTCTGTCTGGACTGGGCTACCTTGAGCCTATCGCGAATCAACTTAACTTTCCGTTCAGACTCCTTAATCAAATCTGGTCCAAAGAATTGACGGTCTCCAACTTCGTCCCATGACAACGGTGTCCTGCACCTCCTTCCGTATAAAGCTTCGAAAGGTGCCATCTTCAAACTGGTTTGGTAACTGTTGTTATAAGAAAACTCCGCATACGGCAAGTTATCGTCCCAACTAGATCCATAATCTAGTGCAGAAGCTCTCAGCATATCCTCCAAAATCTGAGTGACTCTCTCGGTCTGTCCATCCGTCTGTGGATGAAAAGCTGTGATGAACTCTAGTCTGGTTCCTAAAGTGTCATGCAACTGATTCCAAAACTTTGAGGTAAATTGGGTTCCTCTATCTGATACGATACTCCTCGGAACTCCATGCAAACAAATGATCCTAGTCATGTATATCTTCGCCAACTTAGCACTGGTGTAAGTGGTCTTAACTGGAATGAAATGAGCTACCTTCGTCAATCGATCAACTACAACCCAAATCGAGTCATACCCTGAACGAGTCCTTGGTAATCCCGTGATAAAATCCATGCCTAGCTTATCCCACTTCCATTCGGGTATCGGCAATGGTTGCAACAATCCTGCTGGCTTCTGATGCTCTGCCTTTACTCTCTGACATACATCACAAACTGCTACATACTCCGCAATATCCTTCTTCATTCCGGTCCACCAGAAAATATCCTTCAAATCCAAATACATCTTGGTATTCCCTGGGTGAATCGAATACGGTGAATCATGTGCCTCTTGCAAAATCAACTTCCTAATCTCCGGGTCATTTGGCACATAAACACGGTCCTCAAACCATAGGGTATCGTGCTCATCCTCACGAAATCCCTTTGCTTTTTCTTCGCTCAATTCCTCTTTTATAGCAGCAATCTCCTTGTCAGATTTCTGAGCTTCTCTGATCTTATCCATCAATGTTGACTGAATCTCCAATGTTGCTACATAGCCTCTCGGAACTATTTCCAAACATAGCTCACGACGATTTTCTGCTAACTCCTTTGGTATTTTCCCCGTCATTAGAGTATTGACATGGCTCTTACGGCTCAATGCGTCAGCTACTACATTAGCTTTTCCGGGATGGTAATGCAATCTCATGTCATAATCCTTGATGAGCTCCAACCATCTCCTTTGTCTGAGGTTCAACTCCTTCTATGTGAAAATGTACTTCAAACTCTTGTGATCCGTGTACACCTCACAATGATTTCTGATGAGGAAATGTCTCCATGTCTTCAATGCATGCACTACGGCTGCTAACTCCAAATCATGCGTGGCATAATTCAACTCATGAGGCTTCAGTTGCCGTGAAGCATACGAAACAACTCTCCCTTCCTGCATAAGCACTACTCCAAGTCCTCGACGTGAAGCGTCGCAATACACCTCATAATCCTTGGTCTGATCTGGCAAAATCAATACTGGTGAGGTGACCAAACGTTTCTTCAACTCCTGAAAACTTGCCTCACACTCCTCGGTCCAATTGAACTTAGTATCCTTCTTCAACAACTCCGTCATAGGCTTCGCAATCTTTGAGAAATTCTCAATAAATCTCCGGTAGTATCCCGCGAGTCCAAGAAAACTCCGGATCTCTCCAACTGTTGTTGGTGCTTCCCATTCGGTTACGGTCTCAACCTTTGTGGAGTCAACTGCTATACCCTCTCCAGATATAACGTGTCCAAGGAATCCAACTTCCTTCAACCAAAACTCACATTTGCTGAATTTGGCATATAACGGATGTTCCCTTAGTTTCTCCAAAACCAAACGCAAATGTTCCTTATGCTCCTCTTCATTCTTTGAATAAACCAGGATGTCATCAATGAACACTACGATGAACTTATCCAAAAACTCCATAAACACTTTGTTCATCAGGTTCATAAAATAGGCAGGTGCATTAGTCAATCCAAATGACATAACGGTATACTCATACAGTCCATATCTCATGGTGAACGCTGTCTTAGGTATGTCCTGCTCTCGAATCTTCAATTGATGGTACCCTGATCGCAAATCGATCTTGGAAAACACTTTAGCTCCTTGCAATCGATCAAACAGATCGTTGATCATTGGCAGTGGGTACTTATTCTTGATGGTTACTTCATTCAATCCCCGATAATCTACAACCATCCTTAATGATCCATCCTTCTTTTCCACTAGAAGTACGGGTGATCCCCAAGGCGAAGAACTTGGGCGAATGTAACCTTTATCCAATAACTCCTTAATCTGATTCTTAATTTCCACCAAATCCTTTGCTGGCATCCGGTACGGTCGCTTCGATATTGGGCCTGTACCTGGCAATAACTCAATCAAAAACTCAATGTCTCTATCCGGTGGCATGCATGGCAATTCCTCAGGAAATACATCAGGAAAATCCTTCACCACTGGTACTTCCTCTTGCACAACTCCTGTTAAGCAGTTTACTTGTGTCCTGTTTGGCACATGCCGGGATACATACTTGATCCTTCTTCCTTCTGGTGTGGTAAGCAAAATTGTCTTACTAGCACAATCGATGTTTCCTCCATACATCGCCAACCAATCCATGCCTAATATCACATCCAATCCTTGAGATTCCAATACTATTAGGTCTGAGGGAAACACATAGTTACCAATCCTTAATGGTAACCGATCACACCATCGTCTAGCCATAAACTCCGCTCCTGGTGAGCTTACTAACATGGGTGTCCTAAGGGCTTGGGTTGGCAGGTTATATTTATCCACAAATCCCCTTGATATGTATGAATGCGATGCACCGGTATCAAGAAGAACGAGCGCGGTAAATGACTTAACCAGAAACTTACCGATTACTGCATCAAGCTGATATTCAACCTCCTCCACATTAATGTGGTTCACCTGTCCCCTATTGAAAGGGTTCGGCTTCTTCCCAGAGCTTCCATTGCCATTTCCATTCTGGCCTTCGGGACATTCATTGGCATAATGTCTGGTCTTAGAACACTTGAAACAGGTGACTTGACTCAGATCTCTCTTGGTTGGGGTCGATGGGATGGTCCGGTTCTGGCCGTTGCTTCCTCCATTCCCATTACCATTCTTGTGGCCATTATGGTTGTGCGAGCTACCTACTCCATGGGTATGCTGAAACTGAAATCCCGGTTTAGGGGCAAAACGGGGCTTCTGCTGGGCTCCAGAGTTATACTTCCCTTGTCCATACTTCCTCTTACGGTTTTCAATCTGCTGTTGCTTTCCTTCAATCATGATGGCACGATCTACCAACTCCTGGTAGTTGTTGAAACTTGCTACCATCAATTTCATGCTTAGTTCATCATTCAATCCTTCCAGGAATTTCTCCTGCTTAGCTGCATCTGTAGCAACGTCATCTGGGGCATAACGTGCTAGCTTACTAAACTCCTCCACATACTGGCCAACTGTCCGTCCTCCTTGGCGCAAGTTACGAAACTCACGCTTCTTCATGGCCATAGCTCCTGCTGAAACATGGGCAGTGCGGAAAGCTTGCTGAAACTGATCCCATGTGACAGTGTCAACTGGGTAAGTGGTTGTGAAATTCTCCCACCATGCTGCCGCGGGTCCGTCAAGCTGCTGAGCGGCAAACTTCACTTTCTCACCATCCGTGCATCCTGCAGTGGTCAACTCCCTTCCTATCTTGCGGAGCCAATCGTCTGCTACTATCGGCTCGGTGCTACTAGAAAACACCGGCGGATTCAGCCTAAGGAAACGGGCTAAGTGGTCAACAGGTGGTGGTGGTGGTGGTGGGTTGTTGTTGTTCTGCTGGTTCTGGACTAACATCTGCATCAATTGATTCTGTTGCTGGATCAACTGAGTGAGCTCCGGTGGGAATCCATTGTCACGTCTCGGAGGCATCTGAGGGTTTAGAAAAGACGAGAATTGAGAATAGAGTGAGGTCTAAAGGGAAAACACTACCCCAATGCACATGAGTAATGCACACAAAATCACTTCATTCAATCAACAAGGGCTTACAATCGGTCTAAAACTATCGCAAAAGTGCTCGAACTATAATGTTTACATGGGGGAATACTACTACTATCTGGTGGTCATCTAGAAATTTGAACCGATGGAAGACTCCATGATATCTGCTCCAGCTTCGTCTTCAAAGTCGGGTTCACTTGGATCCGAATCGGTGCGACGTACTCGTCTTCCTCCGTGGATGCTAACTTCCTCTTGAGTTCTTCAATCTCCTGCTTAAGATTGCCATTGTGCCTTGCTAGAGCTACGATCTCGTCCATGTAGTCCTTGCGTGTAGACGTCAGTTCTCCTTCTAGCTCGATGATCCTTGCCTTTGCATTCTTCAACTCTATCATATCATTGCACATCTGGTTCTCGTGGCGTCGAATGTGCTGGTTTAACTCCTGGATGAAAGATGCAATGGATCTATCCTTCTTGGTGCTGACTAACTCCCATTGTTCATCTCGGCGTCCGCAAATCTGGTAGATAGTGTCCTTGAGGTCTTCTTGGTAAACTTCTCCAATGCGTCCTATAGTGATATGAGCTGCCATGCTCCTTCCCAGACTCCAGGTTGGTGCATTGAAAACACTATCTATGGGCTTCATGATTGGTGCGAATGTCCTTCCCGGAACGTGAGCTTGAATCTTCCAGCGCTCCTCTTCAGGCAGAGTGGCGTTGAAGGTTCCCGTGAAGCTTGGTAATCCAATGTTCAGGTACTTGGTGACTTCCTTCAGGTGAAATCCAAATGGTGTGCCTTCATCCGGTTGAGCATACTTAATCTTCACGTTCGTCATCCTAGAAGAGTAGAAAAGATGAAGAGTTAGAAAATGAGAAGAGAAGGGTGATCTATGGCTTTAACTTAGTGGTCGTGTCCTACAGTCAGCGTGTGCTCTTATACCATCTCTGTAGCGACCCGACCCGAATAGATCAAGTGCTTTGTGCTCAGGTGTCATCCCTGGATCAGTAATGCAGACACCACACAATACATCGAAGGATTTATAGCAGAGTGGCAATCACACACTTATTACATCGTTGTCTCAAAAGAGAACTTATTACAATAAATATGGCTTAAGGCCATCTAGTGTCGATAACAGCGGAAGACTTGGAAGATAAATGGGTCCATCAACTCCAACGGCATCACTGAGTATAGGGCCACGACCTAAAAGCACCTTACTCGTCGTCTGAAAAGTCTGCAACATGAGAAGTTGCAGCCCGAAAACGGGTCAGCACATGGAATATGCTGGCAATGTAACACATAGAGAGTAATGGAATGAAACAGCTATACTATATGCATATATGGCTGGTGGAAAGCTCTATGGTTACAGTTTTGCGTAAAGCCAGTTTTTCCCTACTGCAAAGGAATAAATTTATTTAACTATCATGGTAGTTGTGAAACATTGAGAATGGTTGACAGCATTCTCAATCCCAATTAAAAATAATTAAAACCCAACAACATTAATTAGAAGTAACATGTTGAGATTCACATGATATTCAGGTACTAGATACTCAAGTTGTCCATAACTGGGGACACGACTAATCATGATTAGTTTGTAGACTCTGCAGAGGTTTGCGCACTTTTCCCCACATGACTCGATCGCCTCCGTTTGTTTTCTCGCACTACATGGTGTTTGAGAAACGGATGACCGAGACATAGTCTTTCAGAAGCACTAGCACCTTACATGTGGGGTAGACCGTACCACCTACAACCCCTACATCTTCTAGTCCACCCCGTAAGAGTTCGCACAACTTAGTCAACTATGCCAGAGCCCATAGTAGCATGTGGCTGCACATGGAAGTTTCTAGCATGAATGATCTTATGATCCCTTTGAGCCTGGGTGGCGGTCCAAAAAAACAGGCAAGTCCTGATAGACATCAGGTGCCTCAATCCACCCAGATGTGTGTTTAAGTTGCCACCTTAGATAAACCATTAAAATTATCAACTCACATCTGTCATGGATATCACTCACCCAATCCACGTCTACTAGCATAGCATGGCATAATAAGCAAACGTAGAAGTAACTCCGAAAGGTTTCAAAATAATACAGGTAATAGGTACTACCTCATCTACTTCCCATCCCACAATTTAATTAGATCCTAATCATGCAATGTGTGAGGATTGATCTAATGCAATAAAACATGGGTTGTAGAAAAAGGTATGATCAAAGTGTTACTTGCCTTGCTGATGATCCGCGAGACCTAGGGTTTCGAAGTAACAAGCGGCGCAATCCGGGTGATCTATCGCAGACAAACAACAAGCATACAATAAGTACTCATCTAATGCACAGGTAAAACTCGAACAAGAGAACGAACCAGAAAGTTCAACTTAAGAACTCCGGTTGCAAAGAAAGAACGAACTGAACAAAGAAACGGAAAACAAACGGCGGAATAAAACAACTCGGCTCTAGCAAGTTGGAACTAGGTCAAATTTTACCGGGGCAAAAACTTATTTAAGTTGATTAGACGGAACGGCGGTTTCGAAACGAAACTCCAGGCGCTTGAATCACCTGATTCCGATAAACGAGTGAGAAGAAAGACTAGAACGAAAATCGGATCTGAGATCGCGATCGCGGAATAAATCCGACGAAAAGAAAGAGACGAACGGTTAAACGAACGGGCGTCGTTAACCGGGGAATAATCGGTGATCACGTTCGTTGAGTCCGAAAGAAGAACGAAAACCGATCTAGGGTTTTCGGAAAAGAAAACCGAAACAAAAACCGGAACGATTTAGAAAAGAACCGGAAAGAAAACAAATCGGAAGAGAAGAAAAGAATCAGAACGGTTTATAAGAAAAACCGAACCGAGGGGAGAAAAAGAGACGCGGCGCGGCTACCTCGGCGAGGTTCCGGCGAGGGGCTCCGGCGAACGGCGGCATTGGGCGGCGGCGACGATGCACAAGGGCGGCGGTGTTGGGCGCGGGGCGGAGGCGGCGGTGGTGAGGG
>NC_041390.1:522933783-522974835 GCF_002162155.2 Triticum dicoccoides | reverse complement strand
GGCTTGGGGAGGCGGGGGGTGGTGTGGGGCTTGGGGTTTTATTTGATGTTTTGGAGGGGGGTGTGGGGGATTTATATAGGTGAGGGGAGGGGGTTTCTTGGGGTAGGGGACAAGAAATAGAGTAGGAAAAGGAAAGAAAAAGAGGAAACGGAGTAGGACTAAAGTCCTACTAGGAATCAAAAAGGGGCGGCGGCGGCTCCTGCCTCTAGCGCCTGGCGCGCGCGATGGCCTAGCGCGGCTGGCTGCCTGCGCTGGGGAGGCGGTGGCTGGCCTGGGCCTTGGCCCGGCTGGCCTGCGGGAGTTCCTTTTTTTAAACGGTTACGCGCGCAGAAAAACAAAAGAAAAGAAAATCTAAACGAACTCCAAAAATTCTAAAGTAAATTTTCCCCGACTCCTAAAAATGAGTCGAACAAAATGAACCTTACTCCGGGCCTAAAATGCAATTTTTGAAAACGCTCATTTTTCCCTATCCAAATAAAAAGCAAACAAAACTCCGGCAAAAATCAAAATTTGATCTATTTATTAAATCTTCATTTTTCCTCAATTTTGGGAAAGTCATATTATTCCCCTCTCTCATTATTTTTGATATTGGAAAAATAATTGAAGATGAAATAAAATAAATCAAATGATCCTCTTTTCAAAATTTGAGAAAACTCAAATATGAAAATAACGAAATCTCCAACTCTCTCCGAGGGTCCTTGAGTTGCGTGAAATTTCTAGGATCGACCAAAATGCAAGAAAATATGATATGCATGATGATCTAGTGTTTAACATTCCAAATTGAAAATTTGGGATATTACATGAAGCCACTTGGGAACGCGAGGATCACCTCCGTTCTGAGTACCCGGCGTTCTTCCAGTCCTAGATCTCGGGACGAGATCCTTTCGTAGTGGTGGAGTGTTGTAACACCCCGGATGTAATTTACCTTATATGTACTCCAACTCTTGCTGTTTCCGGCGCTAAGTTATTTTATTTCCTCGGGTTCGGGTTTTTGTCTCCGTGTGTTGTTGCCGTTGTCATGCATCCCATATCATGTCATCATGTGCATTGCATTTGCATACGTGTTCATCTCATGCATCCGAGCATTTTCCCCGTTGTCCGTTTTGCATTCCGGTGCTCCTATCTCCTCCGGTGGTCCTTTCTACCTTCCTTCCGTGTGTGGGGGTTAAACATTTCCGGATTGGGCCGAGACTTGCCAAGCGGCCTTGGTTTACTACCAGTAGACCGCCTGTCAAGTTTCGTACCATTTGGACTTCGTTTGATACTCCAATGGTTAACCGAGGGACCGAAAAGACCTCGTGTGTGTTGCAGCCCAACACCTTTCCAATTTGGCCCAAAACCCACCAAAACTCTCTCCATCATCTAGAGCGTTCGATCACGATCACGTGGCCGACAAACGCACCTCATTTAGACACTCCTAGCTCCCTCTATGCCTATAAATATCACCCCTCCGAAATCCACGGGTTCTTCTCCCCCGAAACCCTAGATCCACCTACCCCGCCGCCGCCGGACGAAACCTCATTGGCCGGACATGTCCGCCCGCGCCGCCGACCACTCCTGACGCGCCACGTCATCGCCCACGCGCCCCACTTCACCGTGAATCCCGCCGGCCCGCGGAGCCCGCCCCGGGCCCCCGAGGCCCATCGACCGCGCCCCGCAGCCTGGGAGAGCCGCGCCGCCCCGCGCCTCTCCCCTTCGCTGCAGGCCACCACGCCGGCCGCCGCGTCCCTCACCGGCGTCGACGACCGCAGCCGCCTCCTCCTCACCGGTCGGCGCCGCCCCACTCCGGCTTTCCCGAGCACCGCCGCCCTCGCCGCCGTTCTACCTCGCGTCCCAACGCCCCGGCGAGCCCCTCCTCTCCCTGGCAAGTCCGGCGGCCTTCTTCCTCTGACGACCTCGAGGGGTTGAACCTCGAAGTCCGCGCGTGCTACAGTGTCGGCCAGATCTAGATCGAGGGGTTGACTTTTTCTAAGAAACCCTAACTATTTTGCAATGTTCCTCATGCTATAACTTTGCATCCGTAGATCCGTTTTGGGAGTGTATCATATTAAAATGTTCGTCTCAGAGAGCACATAATTTCATCTCATTGCATCATTTTCATTGGAGCTCATCTTGATGCCTGAAATGCTGTTGGAAGAGAGCTATTTGAGTTAATTGTCAGATCTGCTGCACCAAATAGCTATTTGTCATTTTTGCCATGTTTAGTGTGTGCATGATATGCTCCTGAGCTCTACATGTGTTTTGTTATATGCCATGCCATCTTTCCAGAGTTGCTATCCATGTATTTTTGTGTTATGTGTGGTGACTAGCACAAGCTTGCAAAGTGGTGCCTTCGTTAATGCTGATTTCAGGGACTTAGCAATTCCACTACGTCCTTGATCTGTTCTTGTCAATATGCCATATGTTCATGTTGTTTCCTAGTGATCCGTGCCTCTTTTGAGGATGATCTGTAAGGATGATTTGCTAATCTTGTGGTGCACTATCCATCCGTGTCTTTTCTTGCAATTATGGAGCACCCTAGCTTGAGTCAATCGAGCTCTACTTTTGCTATTTCGTGAATCTGGGCAGATTGTCTACTTGTTAGCGATTTGGTCGAGGATTTTGTTGTTGACCCATGCATGCTATGTTGTTGTTCTTGCCATGTATAGCTTATGTAATATGTATTCTTGATTGGTGTATGCTTAGATTGTCATGCCTTGCTCTGTAGTGAGTGCATCAAGCTCGTGAACATGCCTACTCGTTAAGATATTTGCATGCTCTAGTTTTTCACTAAGTCTGAGATCTGATTATGTTTTTGCCATGTTCACATGCTTGCAATTGTATTTTATAATCCCTTTTGGCTCAAGGTCACTAAGGGACTTTTGTTAAGCTCTTTGAGTATATTCATTCCATGCCTTTCTTTGCCATGTTAAGTTCCCGTAGCATCTAGTTTTCATGCTCCAAAGTGTGCTATCTGATCTGAAATTCCAGGCTGGTGTTAATTTCACTAAGTCTGAAACATGTTCACCATTTGCTCTTCTGCCATGCTTGTTTGAACCTGTTAATGGATGAATTGGCCGTAGATCAGTGTTCATATTTTGTTAAGCTCTATGAGTGGATCCCTGCCATGTATTTTGTTGCCATGTTTGAGTGCTGTAGCATAACTATCTTGATGCATTTAGATGACTACTTGCTGTTTATCGCAGACCGGTGCCATGTTTGTTTTGCTTTCAATTTCCAAACCGTGCATCCGATTCCAGTGATCTTTATATCGATTTCAACCGAAATCACCTCACCTTTCAAGTGGCACTCTTGGATTTCCATGTTGAGGCCAGGTTCATTCATTCCTTGTCAAATCTTGCATACGCATCCCATATCGCACCCCGCATAGCATACCATGTTTGCATCATGTTGTTCGAGCATTTGCACGTGGTTGATTGTGTTCCTTTTGCTTGTTTGTCTTGTTTGGGTAGAGCCAAGAGATGAGTTCGCTAATGAGGAGCCCGTTGAGTTTGCTTTCGAGGATCCAGTCAACTCTGACAACTTTGCAGGCAAGATGATCATACCCTCGAAATCACTTCTATCTTTGCTTTGCTAGATGCTCGCTCTTTCGCTATGCCTATGCTACGATGCCTACCACTTGCTTATCATGCCTCCCAAATTGCCATGTCAAACCTCTAACCCACCATGTCCTAGCAAAGCATTGTTTGGCTATGTTACCGCTTTGCTCAGCCCCTCTTATAGCGTTGCTAGTTGCAGGTGAAGATTATTTTCTTGTTGGGATATCACTATATTATCTTGTTATCTTAATGCACCTATATACTTGGTAAAGGGTGGAAGGCTCGGCCTTTTTGCCTAGTGTTTTGTTCCACTCTTGTCGTCCTAGTTTCCGTCATATCGGTGTTATGTTCCCGGATTTTGCGTTCCTTATGCGGTTGGGTAATAATGGGAACCCCTTGACAGTTCGCCTTGAATAAAACTCCTCCAGCAATGCCCATCCTTGGTTTTACCATTTGCCACCTAGCCTCTTTTCCCTTGGGTTTCCGGAGCCCGAGGGTCATCTTATTTAAACCCCCCGGGCCAGTGCTCCTTTGAGTGTTGGTCCAACCTGTCAGCTGCCGGTGGCCACCAGGGGCAACTCTGGGCTGGCCTACCCGTACCTTGGACAATCTGAGTGTGCCCTGAGAATGAGATATGTGTAGCTCCTATCGGGATTTGTCGGCACATTCGGGTGGTGTTGCTGGATTTGTTTTAACTTGTCGAAGTGTCTTGTAGAACCGGGATGCCGAGTCTGATCGGAATGTATCGGGAGAAGGTATATCCTTCGTTGACCGTGAGAGCTTGTCATGGGCTAAGTTGGGACTCCCCTGCAGGGATTTGAACTTTCGAAAGCCGTGCCCGCGATTATGGGCAGATGGGAATTTGTTAATGTCCGGTTGTAGATAACTTGAACCATAACTTAATTAAAATGAATCAACTGCGTGTGTTACCGTGATGGTCTCTTCTCGGCGGAGTCCGGGAAGTGAACACGGTGTTGGAGTAATGCTTGCTGTAGTTGGTTCTCTAGTTCTTCGTTCGTGCTTTGCTTTCTCTTCTCGCTCTCTTTTGCGAACAGGTTGGCCACCATACATGCTAGTCACTTGCTGCAGCTCCACATATTACCTTGCCTTTCCTATAAGCTTAAATAGTCTTGATCGCGAGGGTGCGAGATTGTTGAGTCCCCGTGGCTCACAGATTACTCCCAAACCAGATGCAGGGCCCGATGACTCCATTCCAGATGATGAGCTTGAGCTCAAGTGGGAGTTCGATGAAGACTCACGCCGTTACTATGTGTCTTTCCCTGATGATCAGTAGTGGTGCCCAGTTGGGGCGATCGGTACCATGTCGCTTGTTGGGGTTGGTATTTTATTTTGGTAACGTAGTCGGACCATGATTGTATTGGTTGATGTAATGCTATTTATGTACTTTGTGTGACATGGCGAGTGTAAGCCAACTATGTACCTTTTCCCCTTATTATCTATTACATGGGATGTTGTGAAGATTACCTTACTTGCGACATTGCTTTCATTGCGGTTATACCTCTAAGTCGTGCTTCGACACGTAGGAGATATAGCCGCATCGAGGGCATTACAAGTTGGTAATCAGAGCCTTCCCCGACCTTAGGAGCCCCCACTGCTTGATCGAATTAGCTGATGAGTTGAGTCTTGAAATTTTTTTTGAGTCTTTTAGGAATTATATATCGGAGAGTTTAGGAATTCTTTTTACTCCCCAGTCCCTTCATCGCTCTGGTAAGGCATCCTGACGTAGAGTTTTGACTCTTCTCTTCTAAAATTTCACTAAAAAAAATTTAGGATCACACGGGTATTTTGGAATCGTTTCGATGGATTTGTGACGAGAACATTGCTCTTGGTGCCTCCTGTCATTTAGGGGTTGTGGCAGTGTCCCGGGGAGTTGAGCTCCGAGGTGTTGTCGTCACAATTTTATCGTTGCAGTTCTGGAATACCTGAGTTTAGTTCGCCGACATCGAAAATCTCTTTTATGCAGTTGTTGGTGAGATAACCTCGACGCCACCCAGTACTGGGGCGGGAGTTCGGGAGTATTGCCATAACTTGTATAACGGATGCTTTTCGAAGGTTGAGGAAGACGATTTCCGAAGTTTCTTCTCGGTTATGTGTTGAAGGATGGATACAGCTGGATGTAGGATTTGCTAGATTTGGGTGAGATATTATGCTTCCCCTGTATCCCCAACACCTGATTGCATAACCGGAAAGGTTTGGGAGTTTCATAGGTGGGAATTCTTGTAGCTCTAGTTCTTCTTCCACGGATATTTGGTTTGAGATCGGGTGATCCTTACCGAGTATTTGTTCTTGCTCCGTACCTTGTTGATTTATTCCTCTACCTAAATTCTAAGTGGCTTCTCAATTTATGTATATGTGACCATTTCTATTGGAATGCATTCGTTCATTTTGTTCGGATGTGAAGACTATATGTTGCAATTTCAACTTGCTTGATTCAGCTGCAATTTTTGTCTATCAGTGTGCTAATGGATGTCAACCTCTTCAGGATGGCTCCTCCAACGCGCACGACTCCGAATCCTGATCCGCCACCACCACCTCCTCCTCCGAAGGCATGGCAAGCTGTGATGGCTGCTACCAATGCAAACACGCAGTTGATCATGCAAATTCTTCAAGAGCGCAATCAAGTGAACCAAGGCAACAACCAGAATCACTTTGCTACACTCAACCAGTTCCTTGCTAACCAGCCAAAGACCTTCAGCAATTGTGTTGAGGCAACTGATGCTGACGATTGGCTTGTGGACTTGTGCAAGCATTTCGAGTGTAGTAATGTCAGGCCTGAGGAATTTGTCAAGTTCGCTTCCTTCCAACTCAAAGACCAAGCTGCAGAATGGTTCTAGCAGTACAAAGATTCTAGAGGAGGCCGTGTGATTACCTGGGATGAATTCTGTGAAGACTTCAAAGCACATCATATTCCTCAGAGCGTGGTTGAAAGCAAGCGTGAGGAATTCCGCAACCTGAAGCATGGCTCTATGTCTGTCTATGACTACAACAAGTTGTTTCAGAAGCTCGCCTGCTTTGCTAAGCAGGACGTCCTTGACGAGAAGAGCATGATATACTAGTTCAGGGGTGGTCTCAGAGAAGAAATCCAGCTAGCTCTTGTTCTCTTTGAGCCCTTGAGGTACGATGAGTTCTACAACATGGCATTGAAGCAAGAGGCTGCTCAACCGAAGTGTGATGCTTCCAAGAAGCGAGTCAGAGATTCTACTCCTTCTTCCTCTACTCAAGTGGCTAAGCAGCAGAAGTATTGGCTTCCTCCTCCTCCGTTCCGTCAGCCGTATCAACAGAAGAGCAAAGGTGGCAGTGGATCTTCCCACCCACCCAACCCTGGCTTTCAGAACAAGACTTCGTCTCAAGCTCCAAGATCGAGTGCTCCGTATCACCGTCCGCTTTCAGAGGTCACGTGCAACAAGTGCCAATAGAAGGGTCACTATGCCAACAAATGCTTCAGTCAGAGGCGTCTCCCTCCTCCTCCTCCTCCTCCTGTGAGATCGGCAAGTACAGCTGTGGTCAAGCATAACCCCAAGCACGCCAAGGTCAATTTGATGAACGCAGCTCAGGCAGAGGACTTGTCAGATGTCATCATGGGTAACCTTCCTGTTAACGATATTCCAGCTAAAGTTCTTTTTGACACTGGTGCATCGCATTGTTTCATCTCAAGACCATTTGCATCTAAGCATGAGTTGGCTTTGCAAGTTTTGCCTAAACCGATAGTAGTTGTCTCTCCCGGTAGACGCATGCATGCTAACTCCATTGTTCCGGATGTTACTCTCACTTTGGGTGACTACAAATTTCTGTCTTCCCCTACGGTTCTTGGTGACTCGGATATTGATCTTATTCTTAGAATGGACTGGCTTTCTAAGCACAAGGCTCAGATTGATTGTGCTGCTAGGCAGATTCAATTGACTCATTCGTCTGAGGATGTAATTGTCTTTGCCGCTCGTGATGATACCGTCCGTCTGTTTTCTCTCAATGAGAAGGGTGAACTGGATGCCATCTCTCAAATTCTAGTCGTTTGCGAATATCAAGACGTCTTTCCAGAAGAGCTTCTAGGAATGCCTCCACACCGGCCAGTTGAATTCGTCATCGATCTTGAGCCCGGCACGAAACCGTTGTGCAAGCATCCTTACAAGATCGGACCTGAAGAGTTGAAGGAGCTGAAGAAGCAACTCGATATTCAAGAGAGAATGGGTCTCATCCGACCTAGTTCTTCTCCGTGGGGTTGTGGAGTTCTTTTTGTGAAGAAGAAGGATGGAACGGACCGACTTTGTGTTGACTACCGTCCATTGAACAAGAAGACTATCAAGAACAAATACCCACTTCCCAACATCAACGAGCTGTTTGAACAACTCAAAGGTGCCCAAGTATTCTCCAAGCTTGATCTCCGTATGGGTTATCACCAGATTCGAATCCGTGAGCAAGATATTCTCAAGATGGCTTTAAGAACAAGCTATGGTTCATATGAATACACTGTCATGTCTTTTGGCCTCATCAACGCTATTCCGACTTTCTCTCGCATGATGAACTTCATCTTCAACACCTACACAAATGACTTTGTTTTGGTCTATCTCAACGACATTCTAGTCTTTTTGAAGAACAAGGAAGATCATGCCAAGCACTTGCGTTTGGTGCTCGATAAGCTCAGGGAACATCAGTTCTATGCCAAGTTCTCAAAGTGCGAGTTTTGGCTCGATGAGGTTCTATATCTTGGGCATATCATATCTGCCAAGGGCATTGCGGTGAATCCTGAGAACGTGTCTGCAATTGTGAATTGGGAACCACCTTAGAACGTGAAGCAACTCCGTAGCTTCCTCGGTCTCGCAAGCTACTGTCGAAGGTTCGTTGAGAACTTTTCAAAGATCGCGAAGCCTCTTTCAAACCTTCTCCAGAAGCACGTCAAGTACGTTTGGTCTCCGGAATGTGACATCGCTTTCAACACTTTGAAAGAGAAATTGGCCACTGCTCCAGTTCTGACTCCTCCTGATGAATCCAAACCGTTCGAGGTCTTCTGCGATGCCTCTATTCAAGGTGTTGGTGCAGTGTTGATGCAAGAGAAGAAAGTTGTGGCTTATACCTCTCGCCAGTTGAAGCCCAATGAGAAGAACTACCCCACTCATGACCTTGAATTGGCGGCAATTGTGCATGCTCTTTTGACTTGGAGACATCTCTTATTGGGAAGAAAAGTGGGCATCTTCACTGACCACAAGAGTCTCAAGTACATCTTCACTCAGCCTAATCTCAACCTCAGGCAGACTCGTTGGGTCGAAATGATTCTAGAGTATAATCCGAGTATCGAGTATACTCCAGGCAAGGCCAATGTGATTGCTGACGCATTGAGCGGGAAGGCTTACTGCAACAGTCTGATAATCAAGCCTTAACAACCCGAGCTTTGTGAAGCTTTCCGTAAACTCAATTTGCAAGTTATTCCTCATGGTTTCCTCGCCAACCTTCAAGTCTCTCCTACTTTGGAAGACCAGATTCGCGAGGCTGAACTTCTTGATGCGATGGTGAAGAAGGTGAAGATTGGGATTGCCAAGAGTCAACCCAAGTACAAGTGCTACCGCCTTGATGACAAGGATACTCTCTTCTTTGAGGATCGTATTGTTGTGCCCAAATGTGATCTTCGTAAAGTTATCATGAACGAGGCTCACAATTCACTCCTCTCCATCCACCCTGGGAGTACGAAGATGTATCAGGACCTCAAGCAGGCTTATTGGTGGACTCGAATGAAGCGCGAGATTGCTCAGTTCGTGAATGAATGTGATGTCTGCAGAAGAGTGAAGGCAGAACACCAAAGTCCAGCTGGTCTCCTCCAACCTCTTGCCATTCCAGAATGGAAGTTTGACCACATTGAGATGGACTTCGTGACTGGGTTTCCAAAGTCCAAGCGTGGCAATGATGCTATATTCGTTGTCATCGACAAACTCACTAAAGTGGCTCATTTTCTGCCTATCAAAGAGTCTATCACTGCAGCTCAATTGGCGGAGCTCTATACCTCTCGGATTGTCTCGCTGCACGGCATTCCACAGGTGATCTCTTCAGACCGTCACAGCATCTTTACCTCCAAGTGTTGGGAGTCTTTTTAGAAGGCCATGGGCACCAACATCCGCTTCAGCAGAGCTTTCCATCCTCAAACTAGCGGTCAAGTCGAGCGTGTCAATCAGATTCTTGAAGATATGCTCAGGGCTTGTGTGATCTCTTTCGGCATGAAGTGGGAAGATTGTCTTCCATATGCCGAATTCTCCTACAACAACAGTTTTCAAGCAAGTTCGGGCAAGGCCCCATTCGAAATTCTGTATGGCAGGAAGTGCCGTACTCCACTCAACTGGTCTGAAACCGGTGAGCGTCAACTTCTCGGAAATGACTTAATCATAGAGGCAGAGGAAATGTGCAAAGTCATTCGAGATAACCTCAAAGCAGCGCAATCGCGCCAGAAGAGCTACTATGATAGTAAGCACCGTGATTTGACTTTCGAGATCGGAGACCATGTTTACCTCCGCGTCTCTCCAATGAAAGATACTCGTCGCTTCGGTATCAAAGGGAAGCTTGCCCCTAGATACGTGGGTCCTTTCAAGATCGTCAGCAAGAGAGGTGATATCGCCTATCAACTCGAGCTTCCTTCAAACTTTGCAAATGTGCACGACGTGTTCCATGTCTCTCAGCTCCGCAAGTGCTTCAAGACTCCTGATCGCACCGTCAACTTCGAAGACATTGATCTCCAAGAAGATCTCTCTTATCGTGAGCACCCCCTGGCTATTCTTGAAGAGACTGAACGCAAGACTCGCAATAAGTCAATCAAATTCCTCAAAGTCAAGTGGTCACACCATTCCGACCGTGAAGCCACCTTTGAACGCGAGGATCGCCTCCGTTCTGAGTACCCGGCGTTCTTAAAGTCCTAGATCTCGGGACAAGATCCTTTCGTAGTGGTGGAGTGTTGTAACACCCCGGATGTAATTTACCTAATATGTACTCCAACTCTTGCCATTTCCGGCGCTAAGTTATTTTATTTCCTTGGGTTCGGGTTTTTGTCTCCGTGTGTTGTTTCCGTTGTCACGCATCCCATATCATGTCATCATGTGCATTGCATTTGCATACATGTTCGTCTCATGCATCCGAGCATTTTCCCCGTTGTCCGTTTTGCATTCAGGCGCTCCTATCTCCTCCGTGGTCCTTTCTACCTTCCTTCCGTGTGTGGGGGTTAAACATTTCCGTATTGGGACGAGACTTGCCAAGCGGCCTTGGTTTACTACCGGTAGACCGCCTGTCAAGTTTTGTACCATTTGGACTTCGTTTGATACTCCAACGGTTAACCGAGGGACCGAAAAGACCTCGTGTGTGTTGCAGCCCAACACCTTTCCAATTTGGCCCAAAACCCACCAAAACTCTCTCCATCATCTAGAGCGTTCGATCACGATCGCGTGGCCGAAAACCGCACCTCATTTGGACACTCCTAGCTCCCTCTATGCCTATAAATATCACCCCCTACGAAATCCACGGGTTCTTCTCCCCCGAAACCCTAGATCCACCTACCCCGCCACCGCCGGACGAAACCTCATCGACCGGACATGTCCGCCCCCACCGCCAACCACTCCTGACACGCCACATCATCGCCCGCGCACCCCACTTCGCCACGAATCCCGCCGGCCCGCGGAGCCCGCCCCGGGCCCCCGAGGCCCATCGACCGCGCCCCGCGGCCTGGGAGAGCCGCGCCGCCCCGCGCCTCTCTCCTCCGCCGCAGGCCACCGCGCTGGCCGCCGCGTCGCTCACCGGCGTCAACGACCGCGACCGCCTCCTCCTCACCGGTCGGCGCCGCCCCACTCCGGCTTTCCCGAGCACCGCCGCCCTCGCCGCCGTTCTACCTCGCCGCCCGACGCCCCGGCGAGCCCCTCCTCTCCCCGGCAAGTCCGGCCAGCCTCCTTCCTCCGACGACCTCGACTCTGGCGACGTTGAACCTCGAAGTCCGTGCGTGCTACAGTGTCGGCCAGATCTAGATCGAGGGGTTGACTTTTTCTCAGAAACCCTAACTATTTTGCAATGTTCCTCATGCTATAACTTTGCATCCGTAGATCCATTTTGGGCGTGTAGCATATCAAAATGTTCGCCTCAGGGAGCACATAATTTCATCACATTGCATCATTTTCATTTGAGCTCATCTTGCTGCCTGAAATGCTGTTGTAAGAGAGCTATTTGAGTTAATTGTCAGATCTGCTGCACCAAGTAGCTATTTGTCATTTTTGCCATGTTTAGTGTGTGCATGATATGCTCCTGAGCTCTACATGTGTTTTGTTATATGCCATGCCATCTTTCCAGAGGTGCTATCCATGTATTTTTGTGTTATATGTGGTGACTAGCACAAGCTTGCAAAGTGGTGCATTCGTTAATGCTGATTTCAGGGACTTAGCAATTCCACTACGTCCTTGATCTGTTCGTATCAATATGCCATATGTTCATGTTGTTTCCTAGTGATCCGTGCCTCTTTTGAGGATGATCAGTAAGGATGATTTGTTAATCTTGTGGTGCTCTATCCATCCATGTCTTTGCTTGCAATTATGGAGCACTCTAGCTTGAGTCAATCGAGCTCTACTTTTGCTATTTGTGAATCTGGGCAGATTGTCTACTTGTTAGCGATTTTGCCGAGGATGTTGTTGTTGACCCATACATGTTATGTTGTTGTTCTTGCCATGTCTAGCTTATGTAATATGTATTCTTGATTGGTGTATGCTTAGATTGTCATGCCTTGCTCTGTAGTGAGTGCATCGAGCTCGTGAACATGCCTACTCGTTAAGATATTTGCATGCTCCAGTTTTTCACCAAGTCTGAGATCTGATTATGTTTTTGCCATGTTCACATGCTTGCAATTGTATTTTCTGATCCCTTTTGGCTCAAGGTCACTAAGGGACTTTTGTTAAGCTCTTTGAGTATCTTCATGCCATGCCATGATTTGCCATGTTAAGTTCCCGTAGCATCTAGTTTTCATGCTCCAAAGTGTGCTATCTGATCTGAAATTCCAGGCTGGTGTTAATTTCACTAAGTCTGAAACCTGTTCACCAATTGCTCTTTTGCCATGCTTGTTTGAACCTGTTAATGGATGAATTGTACGTAGCTCAGTGTTCATCTTTTGTCAAGCTTTATGAGTGGATCCCTGCCATGTATTTTTTTGCCATGTTTGAGTGCCTTAGCATAATTATCTTGATGCATTTAGATGGCTACTTGCTGTTTATCGCAGACGGGTGCCATGTTTGTTTTGCTTGCCATTTCCAAACCGTGCATCCGATTCCGGTGATCTTTATATCGATTTCAACCGAAATCACCTTACCTTTCAAGTGGCACAATTGGATTTCCAAGTTGAGGCCAGGTTCATTCATTCCTTGTCAAATCTTGCATACGCATCCCATATCGCATCCCGCATAGCATACCATATTTGCATCATGTTGTTCGAGCATTTGCATGTGGTTGATTGTGTTCCTTTTGCTTGTTTGTATTGTTTGGGTAGAGCCAGGAGACGAGTTTGCTAACGAGGAGCCCGTTGAGTTTGCTTTCGAGGATCCAGTCAACTCTGACAACTGTGCAGGCAAGATGATCATACCCTCAAAATCACTTCTATCTTTGGTTTGCTAGATGCTCGCTCTTTTGCTATGCCTATGCTACGTTGCCTACCACTTGCTTATCATGCCTTCAAAATTTCCATGTCAAAGCTCTAACCCACCATGTCCTAGCAAACCGTTGTTTGGCTGTGTTACCGCTTTGCTCAGCCCCTCTTATAGCGTTGCTAGTTGCAGGTGAAGATTGGAGATTGTTCCTTGTTGGAACATTATTTTCTTGTTGGGATATCACTATATTATCTTGTTATCTTAATGCACCCATATACTTGGTAAAGGGTGGAAGGCTCGGTCTTTTTGCCTAGTGTTTTGTTCCACTCTTGCCTCCCTAGTTTCCGTCATATCGGTGTTATGTTCCCGGATTTTGCGTTCCTTACGCGGTTTGGTAATAATGGGAACCCCTTGATAGTTCGCCTTGAATAAAAATCCTCCAGCAATGCCCAACCTTGGTTTTACCATTTGCCACCTGGCCTCTTTTCCCTTGGGTTTCCGGAGCCCGAGGGTCATCTTATTTCACCCCCCCGGGCCAATGCTCCTCTGAGTGTTGGTCCAACCTGTCAGCTGCCGGTGGCCACCAGGGGCAAGTCTGGGCTGGCCTACCCGTACCTTGGGAAATCTGAGTGTGCCCTGAGAACGAGATATGTGCAGCTCCTATCAGGATTTGTCTGCACATTCGGGCGGTGTTGCTGGATTTGTTTTAACTTGTCGAAGTGTCTTGTAGAACCGGGATGCCGAGTCTGATCAGAATGTCTCAGGAGAAGGTATATCCTTCGTTGACCGTGAGAGCTTGTCATGGGCTAAGTTGGGACTCCCTTGCAGGGATTTGAACTTTCGAAAGCCGTGCCTGCAATTATGGGCAGATGAGAATTTGTTAATGTCCGGTTGTAGATTAGTTGAACCTTAACTTAATTAAAATGAATCAACTGCGTGTGTTACCATGATGGTCTCTTCTCGGCGGAGTCCGGGAAGTGAACACGGTGTTGGAGTAATGCTTGCCGTAGTTCGTTCTCTAGTTCTTCGTTCGTGCTTTGCTTTCTCTTCTCGCTCTCTTTTGCAAACAGGTTGGCCACCTTACATGGTAGTTGCTTGCTGCAGCTCCACATATTACCTTGCCTTTCCTATAAGCTTAAATAGTCTTGATCGTGAGGGTGCGAGATTGCTGAGTCCCCGTGGCTCACAGATTACTTCCAAACCAGATGCAGGGCCCGATGACTCCGTTCCAGATGATGCGCTTGAGCTCAAGTGGGAGTTCGATGAAGACTCACGCCGTTACTATGTGTCTTTCCCTGATGATCAGTAGTGGTGCCCAGTTAGGGCGATCGGGACCATGTCGCTTGTTGGGGTTGATCTTTTATTTTGGTACCGTAGTCGGACCATGATTGTATTAGTTGATGTAATGCTAGTTATGTACTTTGTGTGACGTGGCGAGTGTAAGCCAACTATGTACCTTTTCCCCTTATTATCTATTACATGGGATGTTGTGAATATTACCTTACTTGCAACATTGCTTTCAATGCGGTTATGCCTCTAAGTCGTGCTTCGATACGTAGGAGATATAGCCGCATCGAGGGCGTTACACTGAAGCTGGTCATATGGCACTTGGAGGTTGTCGAACGTGTCGACGGACAGGACATTGAGCCCCGCGCCGCCGTCGATGAGGGTCTTGGTAACTTGCACGTTGCTGATGACTGGTGAATAGAGCATTGGGAGGACGCCTGTAGTAGCCGTGCACTTGAGCTGGTCTGCCGAACTGAACATGATGGGGCACCTAGACCATCTAAGCGGGTGTGTGGCCTCGAGCTTGGGGAGAACTGCATTCATTTCATGAGAAAACTATTTGAAGATACACTGCGAGGCTGGGGCTTGAGCTCCGCCCAAGATGTAGGCGATAGCACATGGCTCCTGGAAGCCCCTAGCCCCCTCGTCTTGATGGTGGTCATCATTCCTTCTGGGTGGTGGCGGTAGTGGAGGAAGGCCAGCGTTGCCTTGAGGACAAGCCTCACGAGGCTGATCCTGCCAGCGGTCCTCACGAGGCCGGTCGTGCCACTCCTGGCGCGGGCCAAGGTCATCCCAGCGTCCGCCACCACGTCCTCCTCCTTGGCTGAAGCCCCGGTCGCTGCGCTCGGGGCGTCGACCGAAGCATCCTTCTCGAATGGCTCTGAGCTCTTGACAGTCGCCGGTATTGTGGGTATGCAGGTTGTGGAAGGCGCAGAATGGTCGGGTGCTTTTGGATGACTCGGTCTAGTCTCTGCCACGCTTGGTGTCCGGTTCTGCCACGAGCACGACAGCTCCGTTGCGCTTCACGTCCTTGGCCTTGGCTTTTTTCTCCTCCGGGTCCGCAGCAGGTAGCTCGAGGAGGGAGAGGCACCCCTCCTTAGCGCTTGCACACTTGGTCGCGATGTTGAACAGCTCCAAGGTCGTGAACAACTCCTCATGGATGGCGAGCTCCTCCTTCATCTTGACGTCGCGGACACCGTTAGAGAACGCTGAGATGATGGCCTCGTCGGTCACCTTGGGGATTTTGATGCACGCTGTTGAAGCACTGGATGTACTTCTGCAGGGTCTCTCCTTGTTGTTGCTTGATGCGGCGTAGGTCACCCGTGACCGGGGGGCGGTCACATGTGCCCTGGAAGTTGGCGATGAAGCGGTTGTGCATCTCGTCCCAGGAGGAAATCGAGCCTGGAGGCAGGTTCAGGAGCCATGAGCGAGGGCCATCCTTGAGATCCATGGGAAACCAGTTCGCCATGACTTTCTCGTCGCCGTTGGCCGCCTTGACGGTCAGCTCGTAGAGCTGCAGGAACTCCGCGGGGTCGGGGGTGCCGTCGTAGCGAGGAGGCAGATCTGGCTTGAACTTGCCCGGCCAGGCGATGCTACGCAGCTCGGGGGTGAAGGCGCGACAGCTGGCCGTGGTCACCGGGGCCCGCCTTGGAGGTGGAGCTTGGTCTTGGCGCCCTAGCGCCGCTACGGCAAGCGGCACGGGGCCTTGCCATAGCAAACGATCCTGGTGTGGTGGTGCGAGGAGTGGCGGAGCGTTCGCTTGTGGTCGAGGGACTTCTTGACAACTTCTTTCTTCACGCGCGGGCGCTAGGCGCGGTGGCTCGCGCCGTGGAGCCGCATGCCTTGGCGCTAGGGCGCCGTCTTGGTGCAGAGGTGGTGGAGGTGCTTCGTGAGCTGCGTCACCCTTGGCTGGCGGAGGGCGAGGCAGAGAGTGGGACGGCGCAGGGGAGCCCCCTGCGGCGCGGACGAGCTCGGTGATGCGGTCAAGCCAATCCTCGTAGAGGTCGTCGACCGGGCGGTAGCGCATGAGCTCGTGTGCCATTAGGAGCACGACCCGTGCGTCCGCAGGAACGCGACGAGCGTGAGATGATGAACTAGTGAGAGTCAGTGATGGAGTGGCGGTGTGGCCATCCTGTCGCACCGAGGGGTGCAGCGAGGATGCTTGCTGCTCGTTCCCCGCCAGGCCGGTGGCGGCGTTAGTGGCAGGCGACGGAGAGCGACGGGGTGGCCTGCCGACCGGGGTCGTCTGAGCAATGCGGGTGGCGAGGGCAGCCCGGCGCTCGGCGCGGACGCGGCGTGCATCCGCCATTCAGATGATGAAGCGACGTGACGCGGAGCGACATAAAGGAAGCTTCGGCGCACCCCTACCCAGCGCACTAAATGTCGGATCACGGGTTCCAGCAAAACCCTTAAGGTTCGAACACTAGGGTGCGCGTGAAGATTTCACCCCAGCCGATCCACTTCCTAACTTGGCTAAGATCTTACGACCTAACTCGATAAACTCGCAACACAGAGACACAAGATTTTTACTGGTTTGGGCCAACATTGTGGTGTAATACCCTACTCCAGTGTGGTGGTGGTGGATTGCCTCTTGGGCTGATGATGAATAGTACAAGGGGAAGAACAACCTCCTGAGGTTGAGGTGTTCTTGTTCTTGGTGGCCAAGGATGTGGTGGCTCCAATCTCTCCTCTGATTTGCCCTCTCTTCTCTTCTCTCCTCTTGCTAGGGTGGTGGCTAGTCCTATATATAGAGGCCCTGGTCCTCTCCCAAAATATTGAGCGGGAAGGGATCCAACAATGGCCAATTTGAAAGGGGACAACTTGTACAAGCTATCCTGACAAAAGTGGTCTTCGCCTGCAAAAGGCTCTGGTGGTGACGCCGTCTTGGACTCCATGGTGACCTCCGTCTTGCCGTCCTTCCGATCTTGGTCTCGTTGCACCAATATGGAAACCTTTGCTTAATGCCTCGGTACTCCGCGCCTGCGCTTGTCCCCTTAGCACCAAAGAGGAAATAAGGACGCTGCGCGCGCTGGCGCTTGCCTGGTCTCGATCGTCATGGCTGACGTCACGAGGATCTCGCGAGGTTTGCCAGGCCTAGAACTCTCCGCCCCTCACGAGCCAGCCTGGTGAGGCCGCTCCTGAGGAGGTCTTGTGTCGTCCGCCTCGTGAGGCTTGGCCCCTCGCGAGGGTCTTGATTCCTTGTTGATGAAGGTGGGTCATACATGCCCGCAAGCAAAGCCACGCCATGGGACGCAGGCAGGCAAGTCTGGGGACCCCCGTTCCCAGAACGCCGACAACGGCGGCTCTGTCTCGTGGATCGTGATAATTGTTTCTCCCTAATTTTTCTGGAAAAATAGGATTTTATAGTGTCGGTTTGAGGGTCTGCCGGGCCGCCAGGTGGGGACAACCCACCTGGGCGCGCCAGGAGAGGGGGGCGCACCATGGTGGGTTGTGCCCACCCAGGTGCTTGTCTCCGGTAGGTCTTGGCTCCAGAAATTCTTGTTTATTGTATAAAAATTCCTCGCAAAGTTTCGTTCCATTCCGAGAACTTTCATTTCTGCACAAAAACAACACTATGGTAGTTCTGCTGAAAACAACGTCAGTCCGGGGTTAGTTTCATTCAAATCATGCAAATTAGAGTCCAAAACAAGAGGAAAAGTAGATACTTTGGAGACGTATCAACTCCCCAAGCTTAAACCTTTGCTTGTCCTCAAGCAATTTATTTGATAAACTGAAAGTGAAAAACAAAAACTTTTACGAACTCTTTTACTCTTGTTTGCATAAATAAGCTTAAACAACACCAAGGTTTTTAGCCAACATTATAACTAACCATGCCGACAATAAATTTTAGAGATTATATTAAACTCATATCAATGACATAATCAGCTAGCGAGCAATAATAAGATATCTCAAAAAGCAACACGTTGTTAAAACAACCATGATATAATATGACAATAGTGATATCTCGCTAGCACTTTCTGAGACTGCAAAACATAAATGCAGAGCACCTCCAAAGTTCAAGCAGCGACTAAACATTGTAATTCATGGTAGAAAAGATCCAGTCCTGATGCACCCAACATTATCTACACACAATGCATAAGTCATGACATTAGTGCTCTCAGGTTCTACCGCTTGTTTCAGAAGGTGATGACACAACATAAAAGTAAATAGATAGTCCTTTCGTAGAGGGAAGCAGTGATTCACATAGGTGCCAGAGCTAAAGTTTTTCTATTACCCTACTTGAACTGATGGTTTCAGGCGGTTGTAGTGATGACTTTCATCACATTGAACTCTGAGCTATTTTTCTCTATAGGAGCATGCACGCCATGGCGTGGGCGAGAAGCGGAAGGAGTTGGACGCCTCTTGCCTTGCGGCCCTTGTGCACACGCGGTAGAGCGGCAGTACAAGTCCACACACAGGCGGCGACCGGAGCATGAGCGAACGCGGGGGAAGCAGAGAAGCATGCGTCCATGGCGGCAAGGGACTTGGCGCAGCAACGATGAACCGAGCAGAAAAGAGAGGAGCTCGATCATGTCGTACGTCGCTCGGCCGATCGAGATGTACCAGGTGATCCCCTACAGTGCCGGCTGACTGCCGGCGTGCCCGTGGCGGTCCAAGCAGGTCGAGGCCGAGGGCGCGGCCGGCCACAGGAGAGCGGGCTCGCGGCTCGCCGATGCGGCGGCGAGGGGTGACGACGGGGAGGCGGTGAGGAGGGCGGTGGCAGAGAGCCTGGTGCTAGTGGTGGGGAGGCGCGGGTGCTGCCTCAGCCACGTGGTGAAGCGGCTGGTGCAGGGGCTCGGGGTGAACCCCGCCATGCACGAGGTCACCGACGACGCCGAGCTCGCCGCGGCGGTGGCCGGGAATGCTGGAGGCGAGGCTAGCGGTGTTCGTCGGTGGGAGGATCCTCGGTGGGCTCGGTCGGCTCATGGCCATGCACATCTTCGGCGAGCTTGTGGCCATACTCAAGGACGCCAGCGCGCTCTGGCTGTGAGTCTCTGACTCTGAGCAAAACCAAAGATGCATACGGGACGGGGTACTATGGACGTACGAACAACCATTTGATCATGAGTTAATCTTCTTTTCATTTCTCCTTTTGACTCTTGATGAGATCATTTGAGCTACTATTGCTCGATCTTCAGTCTCTCTTGATTGGGATCAATAATGGAGTACCAGCTTAGCTATAGTTAGGCTTAAATTCTTTTAATTAGGGTAGGAAAAATTAGGAACTATTGTGCCATCTCGTGCTAATTTTCGACCACACGCTTGTAAAAACATGGATGAGTGAAGAGGGTGTACTATTTAGCACTGTATAAATCATGTTCCTTTCATATTGCACATCATTTTTCTAGATGCCAATTCATTTTTTCTTTGAAGGTTTCTTCTAGCAGGCTGATCATGTTATCATGAAATGGCACTGTGTTGGATATTTGTAATCCATGACGGGGTGCTTGTTTGTTGCAGCTGATTTTCCCTCTCTCTTCATCTATAGTACTCCTATTTTTCATAGATTAATTTTGAATTCTTCTGAAAACAGAGGACTCGAACTAATCTCCAATTTTTGGGTTTGTACTGAGCGGTTTTCATAGACTGGACTTTACTCTGTTTTTTCCATAAGATTTTCCTCATAACTTTCCAACCATCTATGGTATCATCGTCCCCGAACTTGCATGATTTATATAGTTGAACCGAATGACATTTTTTTCAAAAAGAAAATATTTGTTTGCAATGATGTTTTGGACTTCTCTCATTTTACGACATGAACATTTACCATTTGAATTTTCATATAGGGTTATCTTTTTGTTTGAGCTTTTTTCGCGTCCCGAGCATGGGGCCGGGGCATAGCGCGTGTTATAGGGTTTTCTTTTGAACTCCCATTGTAGTAATACATGGACTTATGTGACGAAGGAATTCTTGGACTAGCACACGATGGAAGAGCACACACGATAAACATTCTGAATTCGTCTAAGCTACAACATTTGGGGCACGGGCAACAACGGCGGCGCTCGCGGCGGCACTCGTACCGATCTCTGTGTGTGTTTGTACAGAGGAGGTATTTTTTCATAGAGTAATTTTGAATGGTTCCGAAAAAAGTACTTGAACTAATGCCCGTATGGGTTTGTACTGAGGGTGTTTTCGCATGCTAGACTTCACTTTTTTTGGTATGGCTTTTCCTTGCAACTTTTCAATGGTTTACGGTTTTCATAGTCCTCGAACTTGCATGGATTATATCATTATCATTGAACTGAATGATATTTTTTGAAAAGGAAATTTTTTGTATTTTTTTAATTCAATTTTTTTGCTACGATGTTTTGGACTTCTCGCGTTTTGCGACTTCAACTTTTACCATTTAAATTTTCATGGGTTTTTTTTGTTTGAGCTTTTTCCCAAACTTATCTGAGACTTCATGTTTGAACATACAACCGATGAGACTAGATCAAACATTTTGATGGAAACAGTAGTTCAAACATTAAAAAGTGCAGAAATAGTAGAAAATTTTAGTTCAGTTACTCTCGCTCAATCACAATCGGGCAGGCCCTGCTCAACACCACCTACCAAGACATAAACGCTGCACCAAACATGTGTTGGACTTACGTAGAGGAAGCTGGCATATAGTGCAAAAGAAATGAGACACGTCACAAGGTTATAACCGATGAGACTAGATCAACCACAAAGAAGTGTAGCCATGATCTTCGCAAACCAAACCAAATCATCTCAGGTTTCAATTATCTAACATGAACAAAAGAGATCCGGAACACACATGATGTTTGCAAAAGCTTCATCAGCAGCAGACTCACAGCAGGTTCCCACGAGTGTGAATTAACAAGGGTGGCATGTCACCAATTTACTGCACCAGCTTATTTCCTATGTACTACATAATGTACTTAGCAGTGGTGGTGCCACTAGCAGCGGAGGTGATGTTATCTATGATGCACAGATGACACTCTCAGGACCTCCTCTTCCTCTTCTTCTTGTCCTCAGACTTGTCGCCTACGTTCTTGAGCTGCAATGGAACACGGCACTGTTAGCCATCTCAAAATATCACATCATATAAAAATGAATCAAATTTTAGGAACCATGGGTGGAGGATGAGTAGTCTGCCAAGGTGGCTAGGGTGATTACCCCAATGATGAGGACACGACGAGGACAACAACAAAACAGGTGAAGAGGGTGGGTGCGTGCTTGATGTAGCCCATGACGCTGTGGCGTGCCCTCTCGATGATCTCCTTCATGACATACACCATGTTGAACTTGTTGAGTTCTGAACTTTGAACCTTCCCAGTAGTAATACATGTACTGGGCGGTACAAGATTGTTGAGCAGCTGACCCACAGAAACAAAAACACTCTTGGAGTGCACATGCAAAATCATTTACAAAAATAGTGGTAGCAAGAAGCAATAAACATGTAGAAACAATACTACAAGACTTGTGAACAAAAGTTCGTATAGAAGTTGTACTGATCCACAAAAAGATTTGCTACTTGCAAGAAAATAAATATGAAATCTATCTTGGAGATTCAACATATGTTCCATTGATTACATTCAATCATGTATGTACTGAAGAAACAAAATGCAACTCCACCATTTAGTAGTTCATGTAAAAAGAACAAGCAAGTTAATGTATAGTAACATCATAAGTTCAGAAATAAAAATAAAAAGAGTTTTGTACTGTTTTTGCTATAGCAACTAAGTTAACGTACGCCATGGGGATGGACTAGGATAGCGCTGCATATCCTGGAGTGGTGGAGAGGAAGCTCATGTCACTACCAAATCTATCAAGGTACTCCAAATTCAAGGAACATAAGTAAAACCAAACTAATTTATTGCAAGCACTCCTATGAACAAAACTTAATTTAGAAATTGAGGTGAACATAAACAGTGAAAACAAGAGTTTGCTACTGCTAGATTTCCAATCGTTGAACAACTTCTAGGAACGTGTGGGAGTCAGACAACATGCCTGAACTGTGTGTTGATTGGTAGTTGAACTTGCTACCCATCCACACTAGTACCAGCGGCACAAGACCGCGGTATTTAAGCAAATACCTGATGGCATCAAGGAAACAAATGACTAAATATTTTAGCAATAAAAGCGATGGTATAGAAAAATTGAATTGATGTTTTGTGTCATTCTGACAAACCTCCAGCATTTTTTTGAACTATTTTTTATCCTATCATTGTAATGTTGGTTTAGGCTTTTGGAATGAGGGGAAAGCCTCTGGTCTATTTGAACTTTTACTAAATATTCAAAAATGTTTGAACTGATGTGAATCCTTTCACTGAACTACTACAACATTTTTTCATGAACCTACCCATGTATACGAACAAGTTCTATTTCTGCTAGGCATTTGCACAATTTTGTGCTAAGCAAAGATAGAAAGAAAACAACCTGGAAATGTTTCCTGTCGCCACACGTTAACGGGGGTTTGGATATGGACGAAGTGACTGCCCCATTTTTCTTGTACTGAAGCTTGTTTCTTGAAACTTAAGACAATGCAAATATTATCTACAATATGGACATTTAGTATACTCTGAACTAAACTCTTTGGCACTTTTGAACTAAGGTAATAGCGGTGAACCTATGATGAAGAATAGAACTCAAAATGAATTTTTTTTGTAGGTGGAATAAGACGTCGGAGATCGGGTGGACCGGCTACACTTCCTCCTCTAGACTGATTCCTCTGGTGAAGTGGAGCTGATGGAGGCAGAGATCACGAGCGGCGCCGGGCTTTGCCAACTGCAGGGAATCCTAGCGACTACCAAGTCACCGCCGAGAAGCTTGTAGAGGCGAGGCAGTTGGTCACAGGTCATCCCATGTAAGTTCAACTACAAGGCGTGGTGGTGGAGAGAGGCTCTTGGCAGTGATGTCCGGGAGGTTCCTCGTGGCGGTGAGGTGGATGGCTGCGGGCGCGGGCTAGGCGGCAGCGTGTAAGAAAGTGTCGTTGAAGCACGCAAAGGACTACCATCAGTGCTCAACTTGGATGGCTGCCAGCAACCATGGTGGGCGTGCTGGTGGTGGTGCGGGAATGTTCAGACTGACGGTGTTATTATTGTGTTTGTTTGTAAGCAAGGTTCTAAGGTTAAAAGAAACAAAAATGGAAGATTTTTTATGTGTGCTTGCTCACCGGTGGTGGTGGCAAGGCAGTAGGTCTTGCCGTAGGAGCCTCCAAATGTGGGAGCGGACGTCGGGCAGTGGTCTCGAAGAAGGTGAGCACCAACCTCTGCTGTGCATTGCAGGGAGTAGGCTCCAAATAAAAATGGACGACCATGCAGGAGGTTGCACATGAATGAACTGACGACCCATTTTTTCTCGTACTGAAGCTTCTTTGTATTGACGCTTGTTTCCAGAAATCATATCAGTGGGTTACTAAACACATGCATCAACATCGAAAGAGGAACACTATATAAAGAGGAGGATGCTATACAGGAACTACAGTGGACAGATCAACAACATAAATCCTCAAGCAATAATCGAGAGAGCTCACAATCTCCAAGGAAGATGCCTATGAATTCGCCATGGAAGGGCCTCCCACTCCCCTGCTCTGTCTCCTCCCACTCCCTGCACACACACACGCAGAGCAGAGAGAGGATGAGAGGGAGATGACGGAGCTGGATCAAGGATGGAGCACAGGGTGGCCTGCACGCAGCTCTTTTCTCATGACCGGCTATGGAGCATGCTGTTGTACTGACAAGGCAAAGGTCCAAATATATGGAGGGACTAGTAAGGGTCTCAGGAATTGACTACATTATTTTAGTTAACTTGATCTTCATCAGTACTAGAATGACTGGACAGGAAGTTTGGATTTGTAGCAGCACACACACTAAACTTATAGAATTTTTTTTGAACTTTTTAGGTGATTGCATCAGTACTAATATGATTGAAAAAATATTTCAGATTTGTAGCAGCACACACACACGAAACTTACAAAATTTTATGGAAATGCACGAGTTCTGATTTATCACTACATAGTTTTATGGAAATGCGCGATTTAATTTCTTATAGGCACTATCTAGGCAAAGAACACTTGGTATTGAACTTTTTTCCAAGTATGTATTGAACTGATATATTTTTTGTCAATGAACTGTTGTAGTATAGGTACTAGAGCTACCAGCATCTTTTTATATATCATGATAAAAAGCAAACAAACATGCGTCATCTCCATGAGACCATTCTCTCATCATCTTTAGAACATACATACTTGAAAGTGCGTTATATCGACTAGAGGGGGGTGAATAGGCGATTTTTATGAAAGTCTTCAAAACGTGGGAGTTATGAAGACAAACAGCGAAGATTTTGCCTATTACTATGCAGCGGAAGTTAGATTACACTAGGCAAGCCATGGTCAAGTATTCAATAGAGTGAAAGCACAAAGACAAACAGCTGCAGTGTAATAAGGATCAGGTAGGAAGAAGTTATGAAGCCAAACAAATCATACATTCATGTTGTGAAGACAAAAGATAGAGCAAGCATGAAATGGCTTCACAATGAGTAACATTAAGAAAAAGGAAGTGAAGATTAAACCGGTGACTCGTTGAAGACAATGATGTGTTGGACTAGTTCCAGTTGCTGTGAGAACTGTACGTCTGGTTGGAGCGGCTAGGTATTTAAACCTTAGGACACACAGTCCCGGACACCCAGTCCTGAACACGCAGCTCAGGACACCAAGTCCTCACCGTATTCTCCTTGAGCTAAGGTCACATAGTCCTCGCCCAATCACTCTGGTAAGTCTTCAAGGTAGACTCCCAAACCTTCACACACTTCGTTCACTGGCAATCCACAATGTCTCTTGGATGCTCTCAACGCAACGCCTAACCGTCTGGAGGATTCACAGTCCTCAAGTGTAATAAGTCTTCAGATCACACAGACAAGCAGACTTAAGTGATGCCCAATGTTCTCTAGCTCTGGGTGGTTAGGGCTTTTCTCCTCGCTAGGAATTTTCTCTCAAAGGCTTCGAGGTGGGTTGCTCTCAAACGACAAAAGCCGTGCACTGAAATCTGAGCAGCCCACGGTTTATGGTTGTAGGGGGTGGGCTATTTATAGCCACTTGGCAACCCGACCTGATTTGTCCGAAATGACCCTGGGTCACTAAGGAACTGACACGTGTCTCAACGGTCAGATTTCAAACTCTCATGGCAACTTTACTTGGGCTACAAGCAAAGCTGACTTGTCTGGCTCTGGACAAGATTCGCTCTCATTGTCTTCACTCGAAGACATAGGTTTTTGGTTTAGGCATCACTTCAGTCATTCTGACTGGTTCTCCTGGACCCCACTTAACAGTACGGTGGTTCCTATGACTCAACACAAAAGAAAAGGAACTACGAAAGATCTAAGTCTTCGAGCTCCATAGGCTTCATAACGTGTCTTCTTTTGTCATAGTCTTCAATGTGAATATATTCATAAACCACCTTTGGCTTCAATGTCTTCATACATTTTTAGGGGTTATCTCTGGTAGTAAAACCGAATCAATGAGGGACTTCTACCTATGTTATCCTGCAATTCTCACAAACACATTAGTCCCTCAACTAGGTTTGTCGTCAATACTCCAAAACCAACTAGGGGTGGCACTAGATGCACTTACAATCTCCCCCTTTTTGGTGATTGATGACAAACTAGTTGAAGTTTTCAACGGGGAATATAGTCTGTGAAATTGTAAAGGATAAGGAATTGTCTTCATAAGTTTCAAGGGCTCCCCCTGAAGATGTGCATATAAGTTAATTTGCTTTTGGAATGCAAATGCAAATGGCAGGTTGTACTTGTGGAGATCCAATTCAGCTTATGATGACAATCCACTATGCATGTGAAAGTATATGAAGATAATGACATGCATAATGGAAAATGGATGTCTGCAGAATGAGATAAGTGCGGAATTTATCGTCGCACATGCGGAATTTATCTTCGCAAACAGGATGGGAAACAAGTAGCAGACGACCATCGAGTTTTAGTGTTACAACTCAAAGAACCAAATGAAGCAAAAACGAGAGTTGTAAGCACGACGCAAAATATAGCAAAACATAAAGCACCCGCCCATATGGACCCGCTTGAAGACTATCAACCCATATGCTTCTCCCCCTTTTGTCAGCAGGGACCAAAAAGGTTTGAAGACATAGAGTGTCTACTCGTTCCCAGGAGTAGCAGGGTCGTTGGAGGTGTTTGGCGGTGCAGAAGAGCTTGGAGGTGCTGAAGCAGGTGGCGGTGATGTAGCATCGTCTTCTTCATCAATGATTCTGGCAGTCACTGTGGCAGCAGATGAAGAAAACTCAAAGTCTTCAAGTGATGGTGTGTTGCGCATCACAGCCCTTCTAGGAGGTGTGGTGTCAAACTTGAATCGCTCAGTGAAGCCATCCTCTTCAAGTTCAGCTTCAGTACACATCATTGATAGCCCTTTCCATGTACGACGACAGGTTTCATGAGTGACGAAAGCATTCTTGGTGGCAAGATTTCGAAGACGATTAACATCCACCAAGAGGCTTTTCATCTGACGCTTTAGCCAGTCATGATGCCTATATTGTTTTTGATGAAGGGCCACAAGAAGCTCTCGGTTATTGAGAACACGAGCGCGCTTCTTGGGTCTGGAAGCAGTTGCACTATCAGTGGCTTTAGTTGAAGCAGGGTGTGGCGCACGTGTAGTGCCAGCCAAAGGATACACCCTGGAGATGGCTTCAACACCTTCATCGTTTTGAGTGAAGATATGGTGTTCTGCATTCTGAAGACTCAAAGGTTGCTTGGCAGGCTCAGGATATATAGCTTCAGCAGAGGTATCCACATCTGGCAAGAAGATCCGATGGTTGCGGGCTGAGGGCTGATATGAGATCGCAGAGTGAAGCTTGATCAGTCTCATTACCCAAGGAGCATAGAACTTTAAACCAAACAGATCTGAGCCTGATGCAGCGAGTTGGCGTATGAAGAAATCCTGTGCGTTGAAGCATTTGCCATGAAGGATACAGAATATCAGAGTCTTCATTGCACCCTCGATCTTGGCATTTGGAGAGTGCCCTTTAATAGGCCAGAGAGTCCGCCGGATAATGTGATAGATGGTTCTGGGCAGGTACTCAAAGTCTTCAACGAAGAACTCTGTTGGATAAGGAGCATCGTGGGGCAATGGCTTCATCATGGAGAGCATCTGACTCATATTTGGTTCAGGCCTCTGGAATATGCTCTCAAGAGCTTCAGTGTGTAGTGGACAGCCTTCCTCGAAGAGTTCGCCAGGAGTGGGCAGGCCGGTGAGCTCAATGATATCGAATGCATTGGCTTCATGATGGACATTGCCGGTCATCCACTCCAGGGCCCAAGTCTTCGGATCTCTGTTGTATCCTTTGATGTGTAGGGTGGCATAGAATTGCAACAGAAGCTCTTCATTCCAGTGCTCTTCATCAGTTATAAACTACAACAGACCCACTTGCTTGAAGCAATCCAGTGCTTCCTCTAAGCAGGGCAGACCAACAATGGCTTCAACATCAAGGCGCTTGTGCGGGAAGATGCAACCTTGGTTGTATAGGATGCATGAATAGTAGCTACGCTAAGGATAGCTCCAGAACCTATCTGATGAAATCCTTTCCCTTGAATAGGAGTTCTTGGAGCTGTTGAAGAACGTATTTCTGCCTTGAAGCTATTGATGTCAAAGGAGCCAGGTGCTGATGCAGGACCTGGGAACCTTGGCAGCCTTGGGACTGGCTTGTGGACATGAGGCCTGTGCTCAACATGGTAATCAAATTGAGGACATGCAGAAGACTCAGGAACAGAAGTGTCTGGATCAGTAGCTTCGATGTCTGCTGAAGCTTTTGGTGAGAAGGGCTCCACATTGGCTTCAGTGTTGGTTGTGGCATCCACAACATGTTCAGCCTCCGCTTGACTAGCTGGAGGGTCAGTCACAAGCACATTCTCCTGGAGAACTGCTTCTTGGTGGAGCATAGGAGTAGGCTCTTGTGGTGCGTCTTCTGTGGCTGATGCAGCCGGAATGTCTTCAGCATAGACTTGAGGCCTTGGACCTTTGCGAAGCCTGCGGAATGCAGACGACGCCTGTGGGGTTGGAGTGAGCTGGGCCTCATTGTCTTCTTCCTCTTGAGGGCGATCCGCCCATGACACATCTTGTGCAATTGGCGTTAGAGGACGACCAATGGTGATGAGCTCGCTTTGTTCATACTGAGGAAGGGCTGCATCATCTTGTACATTGTCCTGATGACCAATGTCTTCAGCAGCAATGGGGTTGGCTGCTGGTATGTCTTCAGCTTCAGGAGCCTCTGTGGAAGCAGGCTCATGAACTGTCAGTTGTCGTTCTGCATTGGGGTGAACCATAGAGGTAGGTTCAACTATCAAGGGCTCTGTGGGAGCAGCCCGAGATTTCTTGATCTTTCGCTTCTTCTTGCTGGGGGCAGTAGGAGAGGCTTCAGAGCTTTTCCTCTTCCTGGTTTCAGCCTCAGCAGTTCTTGTCTTCTTGAGCTCTGAAGCTGTTAACCGGCTCTTTGGCTTCGAGCCAGTCGTTGCAGTTGGGAAGACAATTGGAACTGCTTCTTGCCTAGGTGCCTCTGGTTCAGCCATAGCAGGCTTCTTCTTCTTCTTCGCGGCCATCTTGGGGTCGATGCCAGGACGCCCAAGTGCCTTGCGCTTCTCAGCCTCATTGTAGGCTTGTACACATCTTTCAACCAGAGACTTCATCCGCTCACATGAGCCCTGAGCTTCTGCACGCTTCTTCAAAAAAATTTCCTTGAGCTCATGCAACATGGTCTTGAAGCTCTTCACTTCTTGCACGCTGAGCTTGGCCATATTCTTCTTGAACTGAGCCTTTTCATGATCAATTTTCTGCTTCAGTTCAACAATGCGCTGGGCAATGGCAAGTTCTGAAGCAATTGCGCCTTGGATGGCGACGCTGAGCCCAACAGGCAGCTGCAGATCTTCGAAGCTGATGTTTGGTGTGGCAAACCATTCGTCGATGAAGTTGTGGATGATGGCGACATCAAAGAGAGGCAAATTGTTGAAGATTTCAGCTTCTTCTTTGCTCTTGATGAGCTGCTCTAGAGCGTCATCTCCAAGATCTTCATCACTTGACAGATCAATGGCTTTGCTGCGCAGAATGGCAGCAGCTGTGAGCTCTTTGCCGGTGTGTGGCTGAGGCACCTTGGCCTTCTGGGGCTTGGAGACGCGGGATACGTCTTCAGACTGCACACTGTCTTCAGGAGGTGCAGTTGCCAATGGCTTCGCCCTTGAGATTTTTGATGAAGGGGCTGGCTTTGAAGCTTTTGGCTTCTTCGACTGCTTTTGCTTCGGTATAGCAGGAGCTTCATCAGACTCAGAGTCAGCTGGAGGGTCATTCACGACAGTCCCTTGGACTAAGATGCGGGTGATGAGGCCCTCAAGATTGGCATACGGACCGATGATATTGGGTTCTGCGTAGCGTGTGCCATCTGCCCTTGGTGCTGAGGGACCAGGGTTGAAGTCTAACCCCAACTTCTTCTTGTTCTGCTTCGCTGATTGTTGGGCAAACTGGAAGTTGCGCTTGAATAGATTGTCGTCACGACACCAGAGTAGTGACGACGGATGTGCATCATGAGGCTGTGGCCCACAAACCATGCATGGATAGAAGCTTTGGGCAATAGCTTCATCTCTGGACCTGGGTACAAGGTTTTGTATAAGATGTCTCCCCACGGTCTTTTGATGGCACTTTTCTCAGCATACTCTTGGGTTGTGAAGTGGTATTTGAACCATTGTTCAGCCCAATAGCGTCGAATCCATTGGATTCGGGTCTTGCGCTGCCCATAATTCTCTTCAGGATCTGTTTTATACATTTCTGCCAGGTCTTCAAGCAGATCTTTGGAAGTTCCTTCACGTCGCTGTCTGCCCCCCTTCCTTGCTGCTACTTCTGAAGCCATAAACTTTAACTTGAAAGGCTTCAAAACTTTCAAAGGCTTCAAAGGCTTTCTTTTGCTGGACCAACAGGAACTGGCTTCAGGAGAATTTATGTGATGCTGTAGGAATTCTGCAAATGAATGCAGACTATGAGAACCGAAGGATTCTCCCACGGACATGTACCTGTGACAGCATTAAGGTGCGAGGGAAGGGGAAGAGGTCATATGCATTCTCAGAAGGTTTTGAAGATTAATCAGTTTAGAAGACATTGACCTCATCGTGTGAAGACATACATTCATAGATAAGAAGTTGGTTCCAGATTTGTACGAACCCACAGATTAGTACAAGTGAGGAATCTAACTACTTCATGAAGCACAAGTGAATATACTAGGCATGTTATGAGATGCAGATTGAGAGATCTAACTTGTGTGAAGATAAACTTCTTATGGTAGAAAGTGACAGAACCATGAGATCAAAAGGGGCTGTAAAAAGAAGTTTTATTTACCACACTTGGAACTGCTAGACGGAAGTGGGAGATGATGCCGAGCAGTTCAGTCCTCCGTGCCCTAACTTGGCGATGGAAGACACCTACGGTGACGGCGGAGAGAACGATGTCCGCGGTCGGCGTGAGGACGGCGTCAGAGAGGTTGCGGCAGCGAAGCGCTTCGTCGCCGGCGTCATCGAGAGCTAGCGGTGGCGCTAGGGTTCGTGCGAGGGTGGAAGAAGGAGATAATGACCGCGGTAAGTGTGAATTTATAGTCGCAGGGGCGGCACTGCGCTATTACTTAGGTGCCCCTGGCGATTCGCATCTAAGGAACGTGGCCATCATGCGGTATTTTGGGGGCAGTTCCACGTCCCACGCACGCACAGATTGATGGGTCGTCGTTCCTACTTCTCCGGATTTCACGTGGATAAATGAGCATTGAAAACGGACTTAAATGTTGTCTTTGTGTCTTGTGCTGACAAGGACGTAGGGAAGACATTCGACAGTTTCAATAGAATGCATATGACTTGGAGAGATAGAGTTTGAGATCGAAAGCATAGAGAAGTTTGGGGTCTGATCACATTCACTTAGTTCAAAAGATTCAAACAAGAAGACATAGCTATAAGTGAATGCTGTAGAGGACAGAACACTAGTATATATATATATATCTATATAATCAACGTAGTGAAGATGATTATGAAGACATGTTGAGTTCGAAGCCAAACCAAATGTGAAGACATTGCAAGGTAACGCCATGAGTGAAACACTTCAAAATAGAACGTTTGGTGGTGGCGTTACCCACCGTATAGGAAGTATTAGACCCAGACACGGCGCACAATTATCGTGGCGCTCCGAAGTCCAATTCCACATTAATGTATTCACACTTAGAATGTATGTCTTCATTGATTGAAGATATACTTTACTTTGTGCATTGCACATCTAAGTCATCATATGCATAAGTGTTAGGATGTGTGCCTGATCACAGGACGTTTGAGGATTCCAGGATATTTAGCTCACACCGTAACTTGCAAAATCTCTTCTCATCCAAGGGCTTGGTGAAGATATCTGCCAATTGTTCTTCAGTGTTGACGTGTATGATATCAATGTCTTCCTTCACAACATGATCTCTGAGAAAGTGATGACGAATTTCAATGTGCTTTGTCTTCGAGTGCTGAACTGGGTTGTTGGCAATCTTGATGGCACTTTCGTTGTCACAGTAAAGTGGTACTTGCTTCAGATGAATGCCATAATCCTTGAGTGTTTGATTCATCCACAGAAGCTAAGCGCAGCAAGATCCAGCAGCAATGTATTCAGATTCAGCAGCGGAGAGAGATACACAGTTCTGCTTCTTTGAAGACCAACATACAAGTGATCGTCCCAGAAAGTGACATGTGCCTGATGTAGACTTGCGATCAACTTTGTCACCAGCATAGTCAGCATCCGAAAATCCAACCAAATCAAACTCTGAGCCCTTTGGATACCATAATCCTAGAGTTGGGGTGTGAGCCAAATATCGAAGAATTCGCTTCACAGCTAAGTGATGCGACTCCTTTGGTGCCGCTTGAAATCGAGCACACATGCAAACACTAAGCATAATATCTGTCCTAGATGCACATAAATAAAGCAAAGAACCAATCATGGAGCGATATACCTTTTGATCGAACTCTTTACCATTGTCGTCAGGACCTAGATGATGTTTGGCTAGCATTGGTGTTGTGAAGCCTTTGGAGTCTTGCATACCGAACTTCTTCAGGCAATCTTTGAGATACTTCTCTTGAGATATGAAGATGCCATTGCGTTGTTGTCATATTTGAAGACCAAGGAAGAACTTCAGCTCCCCCATCATGGACATCTGATATTGCTCTTGCATCATATATCCAAACTCTTCACTGTACTTCTGATTGGTGCAACCGAAGATAATGTCATCCACATATATTTGGCACACAAACAGTTCACCATCATATGTCTTCATGAAAAGAGTGGGATCCAGGGAACCAGGTATGAAGCCTTTGCTCTTCAGGAAGTAATTGAGTGTGTCATACTAGGCCCTAGGGGCTTGTTTGAGGCCATATAGTGCCTTGTTGAGCTTGTATACCATGTCAGGATGTTTTGGATTTTCAAAGCCACGCGGTTGTGCAACATACACTTCTTCTTCAACCTTGCCATTGAGAAAGGCACTTTTCACATCCATTTGATATAGAAGTATGTTATGATGATTTGCATAGGCTAGCAGAATGCGTATGGCTTCAAGCCTAGCCACGGGAGCAACTGTTTCATTGAAGTCAATGCCTTCCACTTGAGTATATCCTTGAGCAACGAGACGAGCTTTGTTTCTGACAACTTGACCATGCTCATCTTGTTTGTTGCGGTATATCCATTTGGTGCCTATTATGTTGTGCTTCCGTGGATCAGGACGCTTAACCAGTTCCCATACATTATTCAGCTCAAACTGTTGAAGCTCTTCTTGCATAGCTTGAATCCATTCAGGTTCCATGAAGGCTTCTTCAACTTTCTTGGGTTCTGATATTGAGACGAATGCGAAGTGCCCACAGAAATTTGCTAGCTGAGTTTCCCTTGAACGAGTGAGTGGACCAGGTGCATTGATGCTGTCAATTATTCTGTCAATCTGCACTTCATTGGCAACACGAGGATGTACAGGGCGAAGACTTTGCTCTTGCTGATCTGTGTTGTTGTTGGGAGGAATGTCTTCAGGCTGAGCATTGTCTTCATGTTGATCAGGTGCTGAGATGATAAGTTCTTCTTCAGGATGAGCTTCAGAAGGTATAATCTCTCCAGTTCCCATTAGCTTGATTGATTCACTAGCTGGAATCTCATCTAGCACATTTGGCAATTGCTCTCTTTGTGAACCATTTGTCTCATCGAACCGCACATCCACTATTTCAACCACTTTGTAATGAAAGAGATTGAAGACTCTGTAGGAGTGCGAATCCTTTCCATATCCAAGCATAAAGACCTCATGTGCTTTTGGTGCAAACTTTGAGGTGTGGTGTGGTTCCTTGATCCAGCACCTTGCGCCAAATACTCTGAAGTAACTGACATTTGGCTTCTTGCCAGTTAGGAGTTCATAAGATGTCTTGTTCAGAAGCTTGTGAAGATAAACACGATTGATTGTATGGCATGCAGTGTCAATGGCTATAGTCCAGAATTTTCTTGGAGTCTTGTATTCATCTAGCATTGTTTTGGCCATCTCAATGAGTGTTCTGTTCTTGCGTTCGACGACGCCATTCTGCTGTGGCGTGTACGGAGCTGAGAATTCATGTGTGATGCCCAAGGTATCAAGATATGTATCAAGGCTAGTGTTCTTGAATTCAGTGCCATTGTCACTTCTGATGTGTTTTATCCTGGCGCCAAAATTGTTCATAGCACGATTGGCGAAGCGTCTGAAGACATCCTGCACTTCAGTCTTGTAAAGGATTATGTGCACCCAAGTATATCTAGAGTAATCATCAACAATGACGAAGCCATAGATGCAAGCAGTAGTAGTAAAAGTTGAGTAGTGAGTGGGGCCGAAAAGATCCATGTGGAGCAGTTCGAAGGGTTGAGTAGTAGGCATGATTGTCTTCGAAGGATGTTTTGCCCTTGTCATCTTCCTTGCTTCACAGGCACCGCATAAGTGATCTTTCTTGAACTTGACGCCCTCTGCCTATGACATGCTTCTTCTTCGCAAGGGTGTGGAGGTTCCTCATGCCAGCATGCCCAAGCCTCCGATGCCAAAGCCAGCATTCTGAAGCTTTTGCAAGAAGACATACTGCAAGTTGTGCTCCTGCTGAGAAATCTACCACGTACAGATCATCTTTTCGATACCCTTGAAACACTAGAGACTTGTCAGATTCCATTAGTACTAGGCAACGATATTTTCCAAACATTACGATCATGTTCAAATCGCAAAGCATTGAGACAGACATTAAGTTGAAGCCAAGGGATTCAACAAGCATGACTTTATCCATGTGTTGATCCTTTGAGATTGCAACTCTACCTAGACCCAATACCTTACTTTTTCCAGTGTCAGCAAATGTGATGTGGCTCTTGTCGGATGGACGTAAGGTTGAGTCCATAAGAAGGCTTCTTTTGCCAGTCATGTGATTTGTACACCCACTGTCAATAATCCATTCTGAAGACTTTGAAGACGCTGGTGTCGTACCCTACAGTGCAGTTAGGGGGATAGGCTTCACGAAGAGAATTGTGAAGCAAAAACATTTGACGAACCAGTGGGTTATGAAAACTTAGATCCAGATTAGGACTAATAGGGAGAGTAGCATGCGATTCAGGAACGAAGTACATAATGATGCCATTCGGGCATTTTATCTTGCGCCCTACAAGATTTTTAAGGTCCCCAGCAATAGCGTCAAAAGATTTTGTTTTTCTGCTGGAGACCTTTCCCTGCAAAAGAGAGTTAAGCTTTCTTAACCACCCACATCTTCAAGGATGGCTTAGAAGCAATAAGTCTAAGTGCAGCATCTGAGAATTTTGGCTTTGAAGCCTTAGCAAACAGTCTTGCAGGTGGACAATAATACTCATAGGAATAAGCAGAATAAGTTTTTGTCATATGAACATGACGGTTCGATGAACCGCTCTCATATTCATATGCCTGAGTATGGTTTCCCTGCAAAACATTTGCGTTAGTGTGACTCAGGTGAGTCCTCTGTTTGTATGAAGCCTTTGGACCGTATGAAGCCTTTGGTCTGAGGTTTGTCTTCTTCAAGTGAGGTGTCATGAAGACATTCACAGGAAGATTTTCCAGACACTTTTTCAGAACCCAGATCTTCTTCATAGGTGGTCCATTCCTGTAGTTAGTACCAATGTACCTGGCAAACACTTCACCATTCTGATTCTTAAACAGTTTATAGTTTGCATCAAAGGATTCATCAATAATAATGGGGTTAGCACATGTGAAGCCAGATAAATTGGATGGATCTGCTGAAGGTTCCTTTGCAGCAACCCATGTGGTTTTGGGGTACTGCTCAGGTTTCCAGTAAGAGCCATCTGCATTTATTTTCCTTACGAACCCAACACCCTCTTTCCTAGGGTTTCGGTTCAGAATCTGCTTCTTGAGGACATCACATAATGTCTGATGTCCTTTAAGACTTTTGTACATCCCTGTTTCAAGCAATGTCTTCAACCTAGCATTCTCATCAGCAATAGTAGTGGTATCCTCAGCAGAGGGGTTAGTTACCACGTCAACAGTTGAAGATATTGCAACAGCAGTAGCAGTGGAACATTCAGCAACAGAAGTAGCATTATCACGCTCAATGCATTTAAGACATGGTGGTTCAAATCCTTCCTGAGCGGAACTGATCTGTTCGGCGCGAAGTGATTCGTTTTCCTTTTGAAGATCTTCATGAGCCGCTCTCAATTTCTCAAGTTCTTGCTTCCTTTGAAGATAATCATAGGAAAGCTTTTCATGAGTTGTTGAGAGAGTATCAAGATGATCTTCAAGTTCCTGATACTTAACGTGAAGATTTTTTATGTCTTCAATTAAGGATTCGGATCGAGTCATTTCAGCACCCAACAGATCATCGCTTCTGTCTAACAGTTTTTGAATATGTTCCATAGCTTTCTGTTGTTCAGTTGCAATTTTAGCAAGTGTTTGGTAGCTGGGTTTTGAATCACAGTCAGAGTCATCGTCACTAGATGTTTGATAGCGAGTAGTGCGTGTGTTTACCTTGGCACCGCGTGCCATGAAGCAGTAGGTAGGAGTGGAGTCGTTCTTGTCATTTGCATCACTGTCGGTGATGAAGTCATTGTCTTCAATGTTGAAGATGGACTTGGCGACGTATGCTGTAGCCAGACTCGCAATGCCAGAATCATACTCCTCCTCAGATTCCACCTCTGCCTCCTCAGAAGCGGACTCCTCCTATGAATCCATTTCCTTGCCAACAAAATCACGTGCCTTGCCAGATGAGCTCTTCTTGTGTGATGAAGACTTTGAGGAAGACTTGGAAGAAGACTTTGAGTATTTCTTCTTCGTCTTGTCGTCAGAATCATATTCCTTGCTCTTCTTCTTCGTTCTGTTCTCATTGTCCCACTGTGGACACTCAGAGATGAAGTGTCCAGTTTTCTTGCACTTGTGACATGTTTTCTTCTTGTAGTCATGAGCAGAAGTTTCATCATTCCTTGAGCTTGATCGTGAAGATTTTTTGAAGCCTTTCTTCTTGGTGAATTTTTGGAACTTCTTCACTAGCATTGCAAGTTCCCTTCCAATGTTTTCAGGATCATCAGAACTGCTGTCAGATTCTTCTTCAGATGAGGAAACAGCTTTTGCCTTCAAGGCACGAGTTCGCCCATAGTTTGGACCGTAGATATCTCTTTTCTCAGAAAGCTGGAACTCATGTGTGTTGAGCCTCTCAAGTATGTCAGACGGATCGAGTGTCTTGAAATCAGGACGTTCTTGAATCATCAGGGCCACGATGTCAAACGAACTATCAAGTGATCTCCGCAGCGTCTTGACGATTTCATGTTTGGTGATCTCAGTGGCGCCGAGGGCTTGAAGTTCATTTGTGATGTCAGTGAGCCGGTCAAATGTGTGCTGGACATTCTCATTGTCATTTCGCTTGAAGCGGTTGAAGAGGTTGCGAAGAACACTGATTCTCTGATCTCTCTGGGTTGAGATGCATTCATTGACCTTGGAGAGCCAGTCCCAGACCAGCTTGGATGTCTTCAAGGCACTCACACGGCCATACTGTCCTTTTGTCAGATGACCATAGATGATATTTTTGGTAGTAGAGTCCAGTTGAGTGAACTTCTTGACATCAGCAGCAGTGACACCTTCTCCAGCCTTGGGAACGCCGTTCTCGACGACATACCATAGGTCGACGTCAATGGCTTCAAGATGCATGCGCATCTTATTCTTCCAGTAGGGATATTCAGTTCCATCAAAGACGGGGCACGCAGCGGAGACTTTGATTATCCCTGCAGTCGACATAGCTAAAACTACAGGTGGTTAAACCGAATCACACAGAAGAAGGGAGCACCTAGCTCTGATACCAATTGAAAGTGCGTTATATCGACTAGAGGGGGGTGAATAGGCAATTTTTATGAAAGTCTTCAAAATGTGGGAGTTATGAAGACAAACAGCAAAGATTTTGCCTATTACTATGCAGCAGAAGTCAGATTACACTAGGCAAGCCATGGTCAAGTATTCAATAGAGTGAAAGCACAAAGACAAATAGTTGCAGTGTAATAAGGATCAGGTAGGAAGAAGTTATGAAGCCAAACAAATCATACATTCACGTTGTGAAGACAAAAGATAGAGCAAGCATGCAATGGCTTCACAATGAGTAACAGTAAGAAAAAGGAAGTGAAGATGAAACCGGTGACTCGTTGAAGACAATGATGTGTTGGACCAGTTCCAGTTGCTGTGACAACTATACGTCTGGTTGGAGCGGCTAGGTATTTAAACCTTAGGACACACAGTCCCGGACACCCAGTCCTGAACATGCAGCTCAGGACACCAAGTCCTCACCGTATTCTCCTTGAGCTAAGGTCACATAGTCCTCGCCCAATCACTCTGGTAAGTCTTCAAGGTAGACTCCCAAACCTTCACACACTTCGTTCACTGGCAATCCACAATGTCTCTTGGATGCTCTGAATGCGACGCCTAACCGTCTGGAGGATTCACAATCCTCAAGTGTAATAAGTCTTCAGATCACACAGACAAGAAGACTTAAGTGATGCCCAATGTTCTCTGGCTCTGGGTGGTTAGGGCTTTTCTCCTCGCTAGGAATTTTCTCTCAAAGGCTTCGAGGTGGGTTGCTCTCAAACGACAAAAGCCGTGCACTGAAATCTGAGCAGCCCACGGTTTATGGTTGTAGGGGGTGGGCTATTTATAGCCACTTGGCAACCCGACCTGATTTGTCCGAAATGACCCTGGGTCACTAAGGAACTGACACGTGTCTCAATGGTCAGATTTCAAACTCTCATGGCAACTTTACTTGGGCTACAAGCAAAGCTGACTTGTCTGGCTCTGGACAAGATTCGCTCTCATTGTCTTCACTCGAAGACATAGGTTTTTGGTTTAGGCATCACTTCAGTCATTCTGACTGGTTCTCCTGGACCCCACTTAACAGTACGGTGGTTCCTATGACTCAACACAAAAGAAAAGGAACTACGAAAGATCTAAGTCTTCGAGCTCCATAGGCTTCATAACGTGTCTTCTTTTGTCATAGTCTTCAATGTGAATATCTTCACATACCACCTTTGGCTTCAATGTCTTCATACATTTTTAGGGGTTATCTCTGGTAGTAAAACCGAATCAATGAGGGACTTCTACCTGTGTTATCCTGCAATTCTCACAAACACATTAGTCCCTCAACTAGGTTTGTCGTCAATACTCCAAAACCAACTAGGGGTGGCACTAGATGCACTTACAATACTAGAGAAAATTGAACTAACAATAGAAGAAATTTATATTTTTTGGGGATTGATATCATGTAATACAACATGCAGAAAGCATGCCAAGAGAAATGTATTTTTTTAGTTGAAGAACTAGTAGGCGTGCAGCACAAGAGGCACGGCATGGTGCTATTAACTAACTTCCAGAGATCCTTTCTGCTTTTGTAGTAGTACCTAAGGTTATAAGGGTCAGTAATTTACCATTTGATTGCCTTCATACCACCAGCAGTGCACCATTAAAGAACTGGCCTTCTACTAGTACCTCTCACTGGCCTTCTTTATTCTACACCCAGCAAGCCCAAGATGTCCATAAATCAAAGAAAAACCAACAAACACTGCACAAAAAGGTGTTGTTAATAGGGTTGCAAGAATGCTAAAAAATACAATATAAACAATGAATGCTAGAATAGTAATTGTGTAACACCATTCGACAACTACAATTCATGAAGGAAATATATCAAAACATCCACCAAAGAGGTGCATGAATATTATTTTCCCATGGAAATTATAAAAACTATATGCAGGTAGCCATCTTTTCTCCTCTGTTTTTGGCATACGCAAAGAATATGAAGTCTGAAACGTTCTAATTGGAAAACACACTCCAAAGCAAACCTATTTTCCTATTCCATATCAAAATATAAATTGTTTCAGGATAATCCAACTTGGAAAGGTAGTCATCTTTTCCAAGGGACCTTCTCTAAGCAATAAGAAGAAAGTTCATGCCACAAAAGGGACCGTCTCTAAGGAGTAAGTAGAAAGTTCAAGTCACAAAGTTTACTCTTAGACATATACAAAATAAAATAAAACAATGATCACTTGAACTAATTGGGGAATAACATGCGAGCTTATAGCATTTGATCACTTGAACTTATAGAAATAGGAATAAGAAATATATACGGCCTCCGACCTATGGAGATTATAAGAAATTTTTAAATACTAGTACTACAACCAAATTTTTTATAAATACAAGTGAACTTGAAATTATGGTCTCTCGAGATCTGAACTGATTGTGTTACAAGCACACACACAAAAATCCAAAGAAGCTGATATCAGTACATGTTAAAAAGATAATCAAGTTCATGTATATTAATTTTGAGAAGTTTAGAAAGTAACTTTTTTAAAAGTTTGTACTGAAAAGATGTGCCAACATATATAGTGCTTTTTTAGGAAGGAACTCAATTCAACAAAACATATGCAAACATCTTGGCTTCGAACTTCTGTATTTTTTATTTTGAGCTTACTTCTCTTGAGATTTGAACTGATTTGTGTTACAGGCACACGAACAACTTAGAATGAGCTGATGTTAGTACATGTAAAGAAGATGACCAAGTGCATGTATATTAACCGGAGAAGTTCAAAAAGGAGCTTCATCTTCACCATACTGGCTAGATCAATACTGAAAAACTGAAGTATGAGAGGGAGACCAGCTTAAGTTCAAACTACACAAACATAAGCTGCAAGCTCCATGTTCCAACTTGTAGATGACTAATTTTAATATCAAATTCCTCAGTCCAACATTAAGATAACACACAGGACCGGTTAGCCAACAAGCTCACAATACCAATTCCGCTGACTTTGTTTACCTCGACACATGTCAGAGACGAGCATGATAAGGTTCCGGTCGCCAACCTGCGTTCGCTGTTGATGGTCAGCAAGGACACCACCACGAGGAGGGCAGCCTAGTTCCCTAGCTTGTGGGCGGAGGGGTTGGGCGGCGATAGTGGTGCGGCGCATCGGCGGGACAGGGAGGGGGCGGCCGGGGCGCGGGGAGGTGGTGGTGCAGCGCGTCGGCGGGACTAGGAGGGAGGGCGCGTCGCCGGGAGGTGGTGGCGGGGTGCATCGGCGGGGGAGGAGACGGCACGTCTGCGGGAGGTGGTGGCGCGGCGCGTCG
>NC_041390.1:522907850-522933416 GCF_002162155.2 Triticum dicoccoides | reverse complement strand
GCGGATGCGCATCGGCGGGATGTGGTGGCGGGGCGCGTCGGCGGGAAGGGGAGGGGACGACGCGGCGCCGGGAGGCAGGGGCTGCACATCGGCGGGGGAGGAGACGGTACGTCTGCGGGAGGTGGTGGCGCGGCGCGTCGCCGGGAGGTGGGGTTGTGGCACGTCGGCCTCTTTTCAGTGTACCGAAATGCAGATCGGGCCCTATAGGGGTCGATGGTAACAGAATATCATTTTGTTACGGGTAACAGAATAGTCCAGCCCTATATATATATACATACATATATATATATGCATATGCATACTGCTCTGAAGTTCAATGTTCGGTTTACAAGCAGTGCACCAAATGTTTATGCATCTGTTATAGAGAAAAAGATAAAAAATCCTCCATAACAGATGCATCAGTGCTAAAATCAGTACATCAGTGTTGAACATGTCCATTCATCAGTTCAATTGAGAATAAATCAGATACAAAATAGACAACAAAGTTTAATAACGCCTAGTGATGCAAGTTCAACTTGCAGATTACCTTCAGTGCACGACATGTTACCCATATCATGTATACAAGAAAATGCAGAAAAGATTAATCCCAAAACTATTGAATGTCATTGCGGAAACATGCAAGGCGACACACGCAGCGAGGGTTTGATGAGCCAAGCAGATATGGGGCACCGCCTGGTTGGGTAACACCAGAAATAGTACCTAGATACTTCAACAATACATGCATATTTCAAGGTACACCAGAATCATCAGAAGCACAGACTGGTTCTTCTATGCAGCAAACACAGATATCTGGGAATACAAGCTTTGCCACTACTGGGGTGCAACAAGGTCAACAATTTCCCCAACAACAAATGTTTTCCTTCCCTAGCGCATGCAGAAAGGTAAGGACACACAGGCTTCCACCAGTCGCTTCGTCAACATCAATCATCCGTGCTGCAAAATCGGTTGCGATGGGAAGACCAGGCCAAAGAGATATAAGTGTTGGACACTCTAGCAGGGTGCAAAGTAGAAGATATGAGCCATATAGATAGGAGCAACCTCACAACGAATCTGAGGGAAGATGACCGTACAATGAGAGACGGAGAGTTTCATCAACATTGCTCCCTCCAAGAGATGAATTGCTGCATGTGCCGAGGGTGAAACCACCCACGCCCATGCACGAGGGTGAACAGCAAACACCGGAGGCAGCACAGAGGTATACACATGTAAGTATCCATTCAGAAAAACATACAAGCACAGTCCATACCCTAGTACTATGACCACCCCATCTAACATTTTCATAACTGTGTTTTTGTTTGCTCATTGTTGCGTGCAAACATTGAAGCTTACGTTCTGCCAAGGCTAGAGATGTGCTTTGAAACTTTCAAAGAAGCAAAGAACTTCTACAACGTCAATGCAAAGCACGCGGGTTTTGCTGTCAGGGAAGGCTCCAAGGTTAACACCAGAGTCTACCTTTATTGCACGTGCTATGGATTCTATGAATCGAAGGTGTCAAAAGCAAATAGACAGCGGAACAAGACCACAGCCAAGACTAACTGCGGGGATAAAATGAGGCTAAAGAGGGAAAACCATGGAACACTTGTCGTAAAAGAGATAGTATGGGAACACAACCATAGGGTACAGCTCTCCCCCCAAATGCTTGTCTTCTTGCACTCCCACAAAAACTTTGACAAAACAATCTTGGAGTACGTCAAGTACCTGCAGTTCAAAGGCATTGAACACGCAAAAATCATGAGCATACTGGGTGGCGATGACCCCAGTAGCTACTTCCTCGAAATGAATGCCAAAGACCTGATTAACATGTAAGTACAATCTTGCTCTCCTCCCATAAAACCCCTCCGTCTTTTTCCTCTATTAGTACAAACATATTACGCAACGCATGACCTGATGCCAGTTCAACATGCATTTTTTTAATGACTGTTCACTTTTAAATATGCAACAAAGCAAAGAATGCAAGGATGGATGATGTGGACGATGTCCTAAAGATTGTCAATTTCTTTAGGGAGATGAAAGCGATAAACAGGGAATTCTTCTACGGCATACAACTTGATGAGTCCGACAGAGTGAAGAACATATTTTGGGCGAACGCAAGCTACCGAGGGGCATATCAAGACTTTGATGATTGCGTAATGTTTGACACCACATATAAGACCAACAGGATCCATATGCCACTTGAGGTGTTTATTGGTAAATCTGAGAACAGTTTTTGATTAACTGGGGCCAATGGTTTGGTTGTTTGCCCTGGGCTTGATTGGTTTGGGTTGTGATGGTCCCAGACTGTTATAGGTTTAGTTTGGTTTGGATTTGCATAAAAACAAGTTGGGAATGGCTGGGTACGGGCCTAAATGGTTTGGTCGCTGGCAGTTGGGAATCGTGGTTCAGAACCGGTTCTCAGACTGGAGGTATGCACGTGACACGCCGCGGCTGGACACACAGGTACATACGCTACGTGACGCGACACGACTGGGCACACACGTATTGAGCTACTACTGTAGATCAATTACGTTGCTAGCTAGCTTGCTTGCCAGTTAGCTTTGCATATACATCAGATTGATTTGGTTTCAACCCAAAACAAAGAACTGGGTTAAGCCCATAGATCGACGAGTGGTGTGGTTTTGGTTGAGGTCAACAGAGCATATGGTTTGGTTTGGTTTTGGTTCTACGTGACGATTGGCGGTGTGGTTTAGCTCTGGTTCAAACTCCACATTGATTGGTTATGGTTTAGGTTTAGTTCAGTTATATGACCATTGCCAGGTTTGTTTATGGGTAGTAACAACCACTTGCAGACTACATTCTTTGCTTTCACCCTTATAACAGATGAGGATGCAGATTCATTCAGATGGCTGTTCAAAACATTTTAAGGTGCATGAGAGGGAAAGCTCCTACATGCATCCTCACAAGTACAACCACCAAACCACCCCCTCCCCCAAAAAGGAAAATAACACAATAAAAATGTTGTGTCAGTTCTATTTGTATATATGCACTACCATCTGATGACCACTCCATGTCACTTTTATGATTACCAGACCAGTGTCCGGAATGGCTTTGGCGATCCCAGATGCTTTCAGGAACACAGTACACAAGCTGTACCGCTGGCATATTATGAAGAAGTACAGGGAATACCCCACATACCTGTACAACCTCCAAGAAGAGTTTAAGGATGAATTCACAGCAATCCTCAACTGGCCCCTCATGCCAACTGAGTTTGAGGCTCCCTGGAAAGCACTCATGGATAAGTACAATCTCCATGATGATGTCACAATGGTGGCAATGTGGAACGAGCGCGAGAAATGGATATCAGCTTACTTCAAAGAAATTTTTTCCGCCAAAATGATGTCCACACAACGGAGTGAGAGCATGAACTATGTGCTCAAGAAGAACTTTGTAAGTGAGAGACAAAACCTGCACCAGTTTGTCAGCCAGGTAAACACCCGCGTCAAAACCAAGAGGCAAACAGAGAACCATGAGACAATGGGTAGCCGGGTGTAGCTCTATCACCCGTCGTAAGACAAAATAACGTTCTTACTAAAGCAAAACTTTCTTAGTTAGACAAGTTTTTTCTGCGAGAAAACTAATAATTTGGCCATCACTCTTGCTTGCGCAGAAGGAAAAAAACACGCTGACCTTCTATGGGTTTGACACTCAGATGGCAAAGCTTTACTCACAAGCTGTGTACAGCGAGATCAGAAAAGGCTAAAACTGAGTACACTCTTCACGGCAACAGAGACGGAACAACCCACAAAGTACCTCGTGCGCTACAACAAACCGCAAAAACTGTTTGCGTGGTCTCAGCACGCGTTCCAGGTGGTTGCAGACCCAGTGGGAGAAATATATGACTACGAGTGCAAGCTATGGGACCACACATGTGAGGACTAAAAAAATATGTTACATACTGAACAACTTATTTTTGCAAAGTTTTTGTTCGACTGAAATGACAAAAGTCATGCACCTCTTCCAAAAAAATATAGGTATTTTCTGTTTGCATGTCCTGTGCATGATACAGACAATTAAGGCTGCCAGCGTTCCAGAGAAATACATCCTCAGGAGATACACCAAACGCACGAACATCCAGCCAACATTCAACAAAAATGACTTAAGGAAAGTAGCGTCAAACAAGGCCTCCCAATACTGCATTGAAAGCACACTACTGTAGCTGAACATGAGGGTGCATAGAAAAAGCTAGAGAAGCCAAGGCCAAATGGCGAGGTCACGGGTCGTCATGGAAAAACTTGAACAAGAACTCGACGCCATGTATTCTGCTGAAAACGGAGGTGCCGCGGACAATGAAACCATTGAGTAGGATATTTCTACAATCGTATCTCAGATGAACCATTTGGGAGCTATTGACCCATTTGACAACGAGGAAGAGGAGCAACAGCAACCAGAGCTTGCCCATGTGCACAACATGCTCACGTGCAAGATCATGAGCTTGATGGTGATGTAGGCGAACGACATGACAACAGGACATCCTACCAGCAGTAGCAGGAAAGGGTAATTAAACCACCCATATTCTCAAACGCAAAGGGGAGGAAGAGTAAGACGCAAGCAGTGAAAGCAGCAGCCAAAAAGCTGCCACGCCCCATCAGACGTGTGGAATTTGGCCCGGACGGCAAACCTCTCGGGATAAGGGCATGCGGATTCTGAAATGTGGTGAGCAATCATAATTACCGCAGATGCCCACTCCGCACAGATGCCACTATCAAAAAGAAAAAGCTGCAGAAGCAGATTGGAGGCGCCCAGGTTTCTACAAATGGAGACAACAGACGAGATACGTCTCCGTCGTATCTACTTTTCCAAACACTTTTGCCCTTGTTTTGGACTCTAACTTGCATGATTTGAATGGAACTAACCCGGACTGACGCTGTTTTCAGCATAATTGCCATGGTGTTATTTTTGTGCATAAATAAAAGTTCTCGGAATGACCTGAAAATCAACGGAGATTATTTTTGGAATATATAAAAAATACTGGAAGAAAGATCAACATCAGGGGGCCCACACCCTGTCCACGAGGGTGGGGGCGCGCCCTACCCCCTGGGCACGCCCCTGCCTCATGGGGCCCCTGACGCTCCATCGACCTCAACTCCAACTCCATATATTCGTGTTCGGGGAGAAAAAAATCAGAGAGAAGGATTCATCGCGTTTTACGATATGGAGCCGCCACCAAGCCCTAAACTCTCTCGAGAGGGCTGATCGGGAGTCCGTTCGGGGCTCCGGAGAGGGGAATCCGTCACCATCGTCATCATCAACCTTCCTCCATCACCAATTTCATGATGCTCACCGCCGTGCATGAGTAATTCCATCATAGGCTTGCTGGACGGTGATGGGTTGGATGAGATTTATCATGTAATCGAGTTAGTTTTGTTAGGGTTTGATCCCTAGTATCCACTATGCTCCGAGATTGATGTTGCTATGACTTTGCTATGCTTAATGCTTGTCACTAGGGCCTGGGTGCCATGATTTCAGATCTGAACCTATTATGTTTTTACCAATATATGAGAGTTCTTGATCCTATCTTGCAAGTCTATAGTCACCTATTATGTGTTATGATCCGTTAACCCCGAAGTGACAATAATCAGGATACTTACCGGTGATGATCATAGTTTGAGGAGTTCATGTATTCACTATGTGTTAATGCTTGGGTCCGGTACTCTATTAAAAGGAGGCCTTAATATCCCTTAGTTTCCAATAGGGCCCCACTGCCACGGGAGGGTAGGACAAAAGATGTCATGCAAGTTCTTTTCCATAAGCACCTATGACTATATTCGGAACATATGCCCACATTACATTGATGATCTGGAGCTAGTTCTGTGTCACCCTATGTTATGACGGTTACATGATCGATCGCATCTGGCATAATTCTCCATCACCGATCCATTGCCTATGAGCTTTTCATATATTGTTCTTCGCTTATTTCCTTTTCCGTTGCTACTATTACAATCACTACAAAACCCAAAAATATTACTTTCGCTCCCATTACCACTACTATCATATTACTTTGCTACTGAACACTTTGCTACATATATTAAGTTTCCAGGTGTGGTTGAATTGACAACTCATCTGCTAATACTTGAGAATAATCTTTGGCTCCCCTTGTGTCGAATCAATAAATTTGGTTTGAATATTCTACCCTCGAAAACTGTTGCGATCCCTTATACTTGTGGGTTATCAAGACTATTTTCTGGCGCCGTTGCCAGGGAGCACCGCTCTATTCTTTGAGTCACTTGGGATTTATATCTGCTTATCATTATGAAGAACTTGAAAGATCAAAGAACCAAATTTTTCCCTCAAATACGAGGGGAGGTAAGGAACTACCATCTAGCTCTGCACTTGATTCACCTTCTGTTTTGAGTAAGCTTGCGACACCTAAACCTGCTTCTGCTATTAATTCTGATATGTCGCATGTTATTGATGATGCCACTTCTTCTATGCATGATACTTATGATGAAACTACTTCTATGCTTGATAATACTGTGCCACTGGGTGAATTTCCTGATGAACAACTTGCTAGGGTTAGAGAGAATGAAATTATTGAAACTGATAATATTGATGAAAGTGATGATGAAGATTCTCCCCCTAGATATGAATTGCCTATTGTTCCTGAGGGTTATGTTATGGATGAAGAAACTGCTAGAGACTTTCTTGCTTGCAATGATAGTAGTGATCTTAAGAAATTATTAGCTAAGCTGAAAGAAAAATCTCTGAATGCTAGAATGAAATATGATCCTGCTTATGCTACTTCACCTATCTTTATTACTGATAAGGATTATGATTTCTCTGTTGATCCTGAGATAATAAATTTGGTTGAATCTTATCCTTTCTATGGCTATGAATCTGAAACCGTTGTGGCACATCTCACTAAATTAAATGATATAGCTACCCTGCTTACTAATGATGAGAAAACTCCCTACTATTATATCCTTAAATTATTTCCGTTCTCATTAAAGGGTGATACTAAGATATGGTTTAATTCTCTTGATCCTGGTTGTGTGCGTAGTCCCCAGGATATGATTTACTACTTCTCTGCTAAATATTTCCCCGCTCATAAGAAACAAGGTACTTTAAGGGAAATATATAATTTTGTGCAAATTGAAGAAGAGAGTCTCCCACAAGCTTGGGGGAGGCTTCTCCAATTACTTAATGTTTTGCCTGATCATCCTCTCAAGAAGAATGAAATACTTGATATCTTTTATAATGGACTAACGATGCTTCTAGAGACCACCTGGATAGTTGTGCTAGTTGTGTTTTTAGGGAAAGAACTGTTGATCAAGCTGAATTGCTATTAAACAATATGTTGAGTAATGAAAATGTTTGGACACTTCCTGAACCAGCTCCTAAGCCAACTCTGAAGAAAAGGGTTATTCTATTTCTCAGTCCTGAAGATATGCAAGAGGCAAAGAAATCTATGAAAGAAAAATGTATTAAAGCTGAAGATGTTAAGAATTTACCACCTATTGAAGAAATAAATGGTCTTAATTTGCTGCCTGTTGAAGAAATACATGGTCTTGATAACCCGACACAGGTAGTAAAGGTAAATTCTCTCTCTATATATGATAAAGTTGAAATCCCTCCTGCTAAGTTTGCTAGCCAATGTTTGGATGAATTTGATAACTTTATGGTTAAGAAGAAGATTTTAATGCTTATTTTGGTAGACAACTAAAACATAATGCTTATATGATTGAACACTTGAGTGATTATATGGCTAGTGTTAATGGTGAACTTAAACTTATTAGTAAACATGCTTCTATGGTTACCACTCAAGTAGAACAAGTACTTAAAGCTCAGAATGATTTGCTCAATGAATTGAATAGTAAGAATAATGACTTTGCTGTTAAAGTTGCAACTAGAGGAGGTAAAGTGACTCAGGAACCTTTGTATACTGAGGGCCACCCTAAGAGAATTGAGCAAGATTCTCAGAGAAATAATGCTGATGCACCTAGTCCTTCTAAGAGGAAGAGAAATAAAAATGATAGGACTTTGCATGATTCTAGTGAACCTATTGTAGACACACCTGAGAATCCCAATGATATTTCTATCTCTGATGCTAAAACACAATCTGGTAATGAACATGAACCTAGTGATAATGTTAATGATGATGTTCATGTTGACGCTCAACCTAGCAATAATAATGATGTAGAATTCGAACCTGCTGTTGATCTTGATAACCCACAATCAAAGAATAAACGTTATGATAAGAGAGGCTTTGTTGCTAGGAAGCATGGTAAAGAAAGAGAACCATGGGTTCAGAAACCCATGCCTTTTCCTCCTAAACCATCCAAGAAAAAGGATGATGAGGATTTTGAGCGCTTTGCTGAAATGATTAGACCTATCTTTTTGCGTATGTGTTTGATTGATATGCTTAAAATGAATCCTTATGCTAAGTATATAAAGGAAATTGTTACTAGTAAGAGAAAGATACCGGAAGCTGAAATTTCCACCATGCTTGCTAATTATACTTTTAAGGGTGGAATACCAAAGAAACTTGGAGATCCAGGAGTACCAACTATACCATGCTCCATTAAAAGAAACTATGTTAAAACTGCTTTATGTGATCTTGGAGCCGGTGTTAGTGTTATGACTCTCTCTTTATATCGTAGACTTGATTTGAATAAGATCACACCTACTGAAATATCTTTGCAAAAGGCTGATAAATCAACTGCTATACCTATCAGTATTTGTGAGGATGTGCCTGTTATGGTTGCAAATGTTACTATTTTAACGGACTTTGTTATTCTTGATATTCCCAAGGACGATAGTATGTCTATTATTCTTGGAAGACCCTTCTTGAATACTGTCGGTGCTGTTATTGATTGCACCAAAGGCAGTGTCACTTTTCACGTTAATGGTAATGAGCATACAATACAATTTCTGAGGAAACAACCTCAAGTCCACAGTATCAATTCTATTGGAAAATTTTCAACAATTACTATTGGATCTTTTGAATTTTCTCTTCCTACTGTCAAGAAGAAATATGATATTCTTATTATTGGGGATGCATATCCCTGTTGAGGTAACCTACTGTATTCGAAAATTCTCCAGTTTCATGTTATTCGAAATGAGTTTGTTAACAAGACCTGATCAACCTTGTTAGTGGATTCCTTTTGATGAGTATGAGATGGATGAATTTAGAAAACACAACTCTCTGTACCCTATTTTTACTTTCTATTATTTATATTAAATAAAGCAAAAATAGTATGTTCTGTCTGTTTTATGAATTATCCGTGCAATAAGAAAATACCTCGAAAATAAAAGTTCTCCAAATGCCCTGAAAATTAAATATGATATTTTCTAGAATATTTGAGAATATCTGGCCCTAAAAACACAGCAGGGGGAGCAGCCACGTGCCCACGAGGGTGGTGGGCGCGCCCACCCCCCTAGGCGCGCCCCCCTGCCTCATCGTGGGGTCCCCTCCACTTAGTCCAGCCACCACACACTCCTTCTTCCTCCCAAAAAAAATCACCAACCAGCTCAAGCACGAGTTCTAGCTCATCTTGCTGCCATTTTCGATCTCCTTGCTCAAAGCTCCATTCACAAAACTGCTTTGGGGGATTGTTCTTTGGTATGCGACTCCTCCAATGGTCCAAATAGTTTTTGTTCTAGTGCTTTATTCATTGCAAAATTTTGCTTCTTAGGTGACCATGTTCTTGAGCTTGCATGTCAAGTTTATATGGTCAAAAGTAGTTTTAAAGCATGATATATCATCTAAGCACTTGTAGGAGTAGTTGCTATCAATTTTCTTGAGTTTGGACCACTTTTATTTTTAAGTTACTAAAAATTTCAGAAATTTTTCAGAGGAAGAAATATGTTTAGGAAATTGTACCAAGGTGGTTCTTCAAGGAAGCAAGGACCCAGACCCGCAATACGCGATTCAGACGATGAACCACCGAGGGACGCTCAAGTGAGGCCTTGTGAATGGCCGTAAGAGGATTTCATGGTTCAAGCGGGAATCAAGGAGGAATTTGAAGCATATGTGTGTAATGCCGATCTTGAGGGCTTCGTGGCAGATAAGTGCCGTCAATACCACTACCTCACTGATTCCTTTGTGAGAAGGTTTGAATTTTCATCATCACGCAATTCTCAAACTGTCCTGTTTGATCTTTATGATAAATCTTATACCATGGACTTAGAAGATTTTAACACTGCTTGTAAACTCCCATAGTGGGGTAACGTTAGTGAACCTCGCAAATCTGAATATAGAGATTTTCTTGCTAGTATAACCGTGGGGGAATCTAGAGATGTAACACAAGCCACCATAGGGAGCATTCATTTTCCCGCTATACATTATTTTGCTCTCTTCATAGGAAGGTGCATAAATGGTAAAGATGAAGCATGCCACATGTGTGTACCTGATCTTAGCATTCTCAAGAGCGCTGTTTTAGGAGATAAACAATACAACTTGGGGGTTATTGTTGCACATAGGTTGCATAATAATAGTATTCATGGAGATTTCTTTGGTGGAATTTATGCAACTCGTATAGCTAACTTTCTTGAGATACCCATACGGGGAGATGATATTGAGTTGCCTCCTTCTTATCTAGATTATGATGCTATGGTCCGTCATCAGTTTGTTGAGAGGAACGACCAGTCCCTCTAGTATCGACTAATCTTTGACAGACGACGCACCTATCATGTCGCTCTCCCTCCTCCCACTTTCTTTGACTTTCAGGCAAAGGGGAGATATGTTATAACCAGGGAGGAGGCGAACGAGTATAACAGGAGGACGGAAAGAGCTCGCCTCCAAGTGGCAGCTCATGAGGCAATAGCTGTTGCATCACAGTACGACCCCAACTACAACTTTGGATATCTGCCAGCCAGCTGTGGCCATAGACCAACTTAGGCCAAAACCTAAGCTTGGGGGAGTACGTATTTCTCACCGACATTACATTCATGTTCACACACTCATGCTAGTTGTCGGTGCCCATACTTTTTCATTGTAATATCCATGCTAGTTTATTTCCCTTTTTATGCTTTCTTCTTGTGTGTTTGATGAACCTTAAGAAAAACAAACAAAAAATTACTTGTAGCTTTTAGTTAGTTTACTTTCCATGCCTATAGTAGTAATAATTAAAAGAAAACCCCAAAAGATTCCTCGTTCTTCTTTTGCTTGTTGGGAGCTTTCCCGTGTAAATAGTTTTATTTCTTTTCTTGTTCTTTGGGGGTCGAGAGGAGAAGACCATGATTAAAATGTCGAGTGGCTCTTATATGCATTATTGTTGATCTAACAAAGATCCCATATTACCTTGTCTTCTCTCTTGAATTGAATGCTTGCAGATTCCAGCTTAGTCCAATGCACGTGCACTATTATTATTATCCACACTATTCGGTCATGCAAGTGAAAGGCAATAATGATGATTATATGATGAACTTACTGAGATAAGAAAAGCTGGTATGAACTCGACCTCTCTTGTTTTTGTAAATATGATTAGTTCATCGTTCCTGATTCTGCCTATTATGAAAGAAACATGTTTGCAATGACAATTAGGGATTGTAGTTGCTTATGCCATGCTTAATTAGCTAGGAGCTTACAATGGTTTACCTTGCGTGCCAACATGCTATTAAAATGGTTGTGATGTGGTATGATAGGGTGGTATCCTCCTTTGAATGATTCGAGTGGCTTGACTTGGCACATGTTCACGCATGTAGTTGAAACAAAATCAACATAGCCTCTACGATATTTATGTTCATGGTGCATTATATCCTACTCATGCTTGCATTCGGTGTTGATTAATTTTAATGCATGTTCATGACTGTTGTCGCTCTCTAGCTGGTCGCTTCCCAGTCTTTTTCTAGCCTTCACTTGTACTAAGTGGGAATGCTGCTTGTGCATCCAATTCCATAAACCCCAAAGTTGTTCCATATGAGTCCACCATACCTACCTATATACGGTATCTACCTGCCCTTCCAAGTAAATTTGTATGTGCCAAACTCTAAACCTTCAAATAAACATTCTGTTTTGTATGCTCGAATAGCTCATGTATCAACTAGGGATGTCTGTAGCTTCCATGTTAGGCGGGTTATTCTCAAGAGGAGTGGACTCCGCTCCTCACTCACGTGAAAATGGCTAGTCACCGAGATGCCCAGTCCCATGCTTTATGCAAATCAAATCAAAATAACAGAAAACAAAACTCCCCCGGGACTCTTGTTAGTTGGAGGCACTCGTTGTTTCGAGCAAGCCATGGATTGATGCTTGTTGGTGGAGGGGGAGTATAAACTTTACCATTCTGTTTGGGAACCGCCTATATGTGTGTAGCATGGAAGATATTAAGATCTCTCGGTTGTTATGTTGACAATGAAAGCATACTGCTCAAAATATTATTCATATCTATTTCAAAACCGAGCTCTGGCACCTCTATAAATCCATGCTTCCCTCTGCGAAGGGCCTATCTATTTAATTTTATGTTGAGTCATCATCCTCTTATTAAAAAGCACCAGTTGGAGAGCACCGCTGTCATTTGCATCCATTACTATTAGTTTACATTGAGTATGACTTGACTGGATCTCTTTTACCGTGAATTACAATGTATAGTCAGTCCTTGATCTTTAAAGGTGCTCTGCATTTATGTTTTGCGGTCTCAGGAAGGGCTAGCGAGATACCATCTTGTTATATCATATTATGATTGTTTTGAGAAAGTGTTGTCATCCGAGATTTACTATTATTGCTCGCTAGTTGATTATTTCATTGATATGAGTAAACATGAGACCTAAATGTTATTGCGAATATGGTTAGTTCATAATCTTTGTTGAGAACTTGAATGCTGGCTTTACATATTTACAACAACAAGAACAAACAGAGTTTGTAAAAGTTTTTCCTTATCACTTTCAGTTTATCAACTGAATTGCTTGAGGACAAGCAAAGGTTTAAGCTTGGGGGAGTTGATACGTCTCCATCATATCTACTTTTCCAAACACTTTTGCCCTTGTTTTGGACTCTAACTTGCACGATTTGAATGGAACTAACCCGGACTGACGCTGTTTTCAGCATAATTGCCATGGTGTTATATTTGTGCAGAAATAAAAGTTCTCGGAATGACCTGAAAATGAACGGAGATTATTTTTGGAATATATAAAAAATACTGGAAGAAAGATCCACGTCAGGGGGCCCACACCCTGTCCATGAGGGTGGGGGCGCGCCCTACCCCCCTGGGCGCGCCCCCTGCCTCGTGGGCCCCCTGACGCTCCACCGACCTCAACTCCAACTCCATATATTCGTAGCCGGGGAGAAAAAAATCAAAGAGAAGGATTTATCGTGTTTTACGATACGGAGCCGCCGCCAAGCCCTAAACTCTCTCAGGAGGGCTGATCTGGAGTCCGTTCGGGGCTCCGGAGAGGGGAATCCGTCTCCATCGTCATCATCAACCTTCCTCCATCACCAATATCATGATGCTCACCGCTGTGCGTGAGTAATTCCATCGTAGGCTTGCTGGACGGTGATGGGTTGGATGAGATTTATCATGTAATCGAGTTAGTTTTGTTAGGGTTTCATCCCTAGTATCCACTATGTTCTGAGACTGATGTTTCTGTGACTTTGCTATGCTTAATGCTTGTCACCAGGGCCCGAGTGCCATAGTTTCATATCTGAACCTATTATGTTTTCATCAATATATGAGAGTTCTTGAACCTATCTTGCAAGTCTATAGTCACCTATTATGTGTTATGATCCGTTAACCCTAAAGTGACAATAATCGGGATACTTACCGGTGAAGACCATAGTTTGAGGAGTTCATGTATTCACTATGTGTTAATGCTTTGGTCCGGTACTCTATTAAAAGGAGGCCTTAATATCCCTTAGTTTCCAGTAGGACCCCCTGCCACGGGAGGGTAGGACAGAAGATGTCATGAAAGTTCTTTTCCATAAGCACGTATGACTATATTCGGAATACATGCCTACATTACATTGATGAACTCGAGCTAGTTCTGTGTCACCCTATGTTATGACTGCTACATGATCGATCGCATCCGACATAATTCTCCATCACCGATCCATTGCCTACGAGCTTTTCATATATTGTTCTTCGCTTATTTACTTTTCCGTTGCTACTATTATAATCACTACAAAGCCCAAAAATATTACTTTTGGTACCGTTACCACTACTATCATATCACTTTGCTACTAAACACTTTGCTACAGAAATTAAGTTTCCAGTTGTGGTTGAATTGAAAACTCAGCTGCTAATACTTGAGAATATTCTTTGGCTCCCCTTATGTCGAATCAATAAATTTGGGTTCAATACTCTACCCTCGAAAACTGTTGCGATCCCCTATACTTGTGGGTTATCAACACGTAACAGCTACACTTGCCGCAAGTGTGGGGGAACTGACGAACATAATGCCCGCACATGCAAAGTGGGAAAGGAGGTCACACTACAAAAAAATGCACTTCCGTGATGATACGTGTTTGTCACAGTAGGTCGCTTTTTTTGTCATGCATGTACATCCATGAGAAATTTATGATAGAATCAAGATAGTCATGCCTGTGCTGTCATAGAAGTGTTCCATGACATTACCAAAATTATCATCACGGAAGTGTCCACTTCCATGACGATAAATCACGCGTCACAGAAGTGCTTTCGTCAAGGGTGACTGACATGTGGCATCCACCGTAACGGAACGCCGTTAAGCTATCGGGTCGGGTTTTGGATCTGATAACCCGTTAACAGCCCCGACCAATGGGGATTTTCCACGTGTAAAATCATCATTGGCTAGAGGAAACAAGTGTCGGCTCATCGTCGGGACATATGTCATCCACTCACTGGACAGAAGGCACCTATGATACGTCGACACGTGGCACGGCCCAACAAGTTTAAATTGGCCGGCCCAACTAAAGGCCCACAAGATTTTGCGGACCATAATGGGCCGGCCCAGCTAAAGGCCCACGAGATTTTGCGGACCATAATGGGCTGGCCCAGCTAAAGGCCCACAAGATTTTGCGGGCCATAATGGGCCGGCCCAGGTAAAGGCCCACAAGATTTTTGTGTGCCATAATGGGCCGGCCCAGGTAAAGGCCCACAAGATTCTTGCGGGTCATAATGGGCCGGCCCAGCTAAAGGCCCACGAGATTTCACCGACATTAATGGGCCGACCCAGCTGTAGGCCCACAAGATTTTGAGGACCCTAGTAGGCCGGCCCATTAACTGGATGCCATGTTTTGGGCCAAATGTCGGCCCATATTTGATCCGGTCCCTTAATGGTCTGCCATGCTCCGGGCCTAATAGTGGCCCATATGAGATCCGGCCCGTTAAAATCCTACCACGTTCTGGGCCAAATTACAGCGCAGATCAGGTCCGGCCCTTTAAGAGGCTTTGGGCTCAATTATGGCCCATATCAGATTTGTCCCGTCAACTGGACACTATGCTTTTGGGCCCACTTGCTAAAGGCCCACTTAGTAATTCGGCTTGATATTAGTTTTGGCCTGTTAATGGCCCGTTTAACATTTCGGCCCTATATTAATTTCGGCCTGTTAAAAGCCCGTCATATAGTTGGGCCTAACTACGACCCGGTTTGCATCCGGCCTGCTCGCAGCCGATATCTGATTGGGCCAAACAAGAACCCAGACAATTTTGGCCTGTTAAAAGCCCGTGATTTGATTCGCACAATCATGGGCCGGGGTTCATTTCGGGCTGCTGCATAACTAGTAGGAATTAAGAACAAACCTACTCTATACAATAAAGAAATTACGGCATAGTAACTAAGAATAAACCTACACTACACAATAAAGGATTTAAGGTATATTAGATCCACTAGGCATCAAAGTTCCACACCAGTGATCATAAAGTGCAACAAAGAAGCAGATTACAAAAACTGGGCACCATTGCAGTGTAACAAAATAATACTGAACCGAGACCACTTCCAAGAAAGTTCAAGAAAGGTTAGCCTTGCGGGGGAACTGCTGCGCAAGCTACTGAGCAAGGCTGTGAGACCGGCCTAGCATGTCGGTCATAGCTTCCAGGTGTAGCTGTTTAGCGATGAGGTTCTCATTGGTGTTCTCCGCAATCTTTCTTAGAGATATGATTTCAAGTCGAAGTTGAGTTGCAGAATGCCTTTCTGCTAGAACTTGGGACTGAAGAAGTCGAACTAATTCAGACAACGAATTCTGTGAGCTTGTCTGACTGTTAGTCTCAAGTAACTTGAACACTGCATCAAGACAAGACTTTGGGGTTGTCTCGCTATCTTCAGGATGTTTTGCCTTCTTTGCTGCAATATATGTTGGGTTTGTCTCACAACATTCAACAGAATTGTGCATGCCATCAGGCATATCACCCTGAAACAAAGCAAAGAGATGAAAAGTTTTGCACGTGTATAAACAAAGATGATAACTGTTCTGTCAATTCTATCCAATTTCAAATTAGAAAATAAAGAGTATGTTCAAAATATCAATAGCATAATTTGGCATTGTTCATAATGCGGGGAGCTTCACCACACTACTAGATTACCATGTCAACATAACAAGCATAGATGAAGGGCAAAGAAAATCATTGTATCTGTTTTGGATAATGTGCATGGCATGTTGTTCATATCATCAGCCACATCAGTAAGATAAAACAGTAGATGACAAGGTGCAAACGTGGGCTGCTTCACCATGCACTGGATTATAGATCCACAAAAACAAGCACATATATAGGGAGTATTAAGTAATGTGCATGGTATGAATAAGGAATTTGGTTTTACAAGTAAAAGTGAGAACTTACGGTTCTTACGAACATGCATTTTGGTAGAAATAGCAAACTAAACAGCAGTAAACGATAGGGAGTATGAGCAAATTAAATAGCAGTTGAGGATAAAGGCTTTAGAAGGACTGACTTACATTACCAGCTAACACCGACTTTATAATGCCCTTCTCCATGGCAAGGGAAGGATAACTCAAGAATTTCAGCACAGAATCTTCTTCATAAGCATTGCCTGTACTCTACATTTTGTAGAGAGTAATTATAGAAAGGATAATACTGGAAGGGATAGAGGATAATGAAGATAAGGTGCAGATTGATGCTACATAATCAACTACCAATCCCTGGAAGTACAAGCGTTACAGGACAAAATGTATTGACAAGAGCAATGGGCTACACTTCTGCACTGGCATTGTCTGTGTATTCTACTTGTTGGTAAGATTAAATATAGATATGATCTTTTTTAGTAAATGGTGGGCGAGGGTGATAAGATGCAGAATGCTACAGAATGAACCAATCCCTCTTCCCATAATACAAGAGTGTTTTGAACACTAGTGTACTGTACAAAACGTTCTTATATTATGGGACGGAGGGAGTAGCTGTTAATGTAAGTACAGTAATAGACCATGTTCAGTCCTTACAAGAGGACTACAGAGCTAAACCTCTTCAAAAGCACTGGGTTGATTCTAAATTTATGTAAGAGTCCATACGGATCTTATAATGTCCACCAAATGGACGATTACGAGGCTAACAAGTGCAGTGATGCTACATAATCAAACAGCTATGAAAGTAAGTATGGTCATACAAGGCAAGAGGTACTCACAAGAGCAATGCAGTGTGCAGTATAGTTGCGAGATTCTGTGGTCCCTTGAGAACGAATGTTCTTCTGCTAACAGTTTTCGTACAAGTGAGACATTAAGGCAAATGCAGAAATGTAGTTCAAATTGTGATGTGGTATCATAGACAGTACCTTACGCTGCAGCCGAGACCAATGTGTAACAAGATTATTCCAGTCACCGTCGGATAAATGTAGCACTGGAGAATTTACAGAAATTTCGTTCAGAGGCTTGCCATCATAGTGCGCTTGCCTCAGGTAGGAACGATACTTCATCAACAAGTGCTTGAAAAGCGCAACCAACCCTTGCTCGTCAGCACAATCCAGTTTGCGACTCGCCTATTTAAAAGAATGAAATCTTGTGTCTTCTGTCATTAGAAACATATGCAGTAATGACCATGAATAACATTAGTACATTACTTACGCGTAAGTTGTGGAGGAAGACTAAAAATTGTTCTGTGTCTGCGGTATAATCTTTCCATGAAGGAAAGATGCGCACAAAGTTCCTGACAACAACATAAGCTTCGTCTTCTAAACCGAGAAGAAATGGAACAGGGTTCCTATTTGCTACAATTGGGGCTCTCTCTGGTTCGAAAAGGGATTTGGCAACTGGATTTGGTGTACTCTTTGCTGGAATGGGGGTTTTGCGTCGTACAGCTGGTGCTATGTCAACTGGCATAATCATACTGTTTGCTGCAGTTGGGGTCTGCTGAGTTGGGGCATCAGAAATGACCAGTGTAGTAGGGCTAGAGTCTGCTAGAGTTGGGGTATTTTGTGGGTCAGGTGATATTGCAACTACACCTAATGGGCTATTTGATTTATCAGGTGCCACTACCTTTTCCAAATACTTTGCTTGTGCTCCTCCACGATCAGCAATCGCCCTCTTCCTTTTGAACGTCCAATGCACAAGAACAACATTTGAATGGATAAATATGGTATGATGACTGATGGAATATGTACTGAAAATGGATAGGGATGGCGTATTCACATACACGATGTGTAAACTAAGCTAATGGCAGTTTAATAAAGTAGAAGCAATGCAAAGCATCAGTTGCAAGATATGTGCGAGCAATGTAACCTTGGAAAGTTAGAGCAAGTACCTTGATGGGTGAATAAGATAGGGCATCTTCCTCTGACTCCTCCACTAGGGAGCTATATTGACTTAGGTCTCCCTCTAGCTCAGAATCACTGTTAGGATCATATTCTGAGCAGGAATCTGTAGGTGGAGAGTGTTTGCATTGCATTGCATCCAGACTTGATTTCAGTCCCTTAATGCCAAGTTTGACAGCCATGGCATTGTTCTGCTTTATTCTTTTCATGCGCGCAAGCTCATAATCATTATGATGCTGTTCAGAATCTGAGATTCATGAAAACATAAAAAGTAGTCAGATTATCTATGGAATGCATTGCGGTTTCAACTCGGAGAGTGTCTCCCTATAAACCCCTGCATATGCAAATTTCACCTCCCCAACCGTGCTGACCAGACCACACACAGAGATACACACCCGAGTGGCGAACATACATTTTCGAAACTAATTTAGGAACATTTAGCTGACCAATTAAACAACTCTGTTTTAATAATATCAGATTCGTATTTGAACAACTAAGCTTGTTTAGCTTGATGGGTGGAGCAGTGTTTTATGACACGAAGCATGTATTCTGATCGTACAGTGATCATAAAAGGGGGAAACTCTAAGCATATATTTTTTTAGCAAAAGAGGGTTTCCCCTCTGATTTCTATTAAAGAAACCACCACGGAACCAACATGATCAATTAAACCCTAAGCATGATCTATTAAACCGTATTATGGCTGTGCCATGGCAGATTTGAAGCTGCAAACCGGAGAAATGATATTTAGCATCCATTGTTTGCTTCGAACTAAGAACTAAATTCTAAGAGCTGAAAAGAAAGTAGAGTAACCAAGTTAAGATCTATTTTTTGGTTGAGATCAAAAAGTTGAGGAGATATGAAGTACCACCTCTCTTGCGGCGCCGTGTAGGCATCGGGGGTGCGATGGCTGTCGGTGGCGTTGAAGCAGATCTGCGATGGTAGACGGGTGCATCAGGGGATAAGTCCCGTTGCGGTGGAAGAGAAGGTCGTGTGAGCGGCCCGGGCAAAGAGGACGACGACGCCGATGAAGCAAGAGGACGCGGTGCAAGGCTATTGGTCCGTCGCCGTGGATGAAAAACGTCCATCTCTAGCAGTGGATGACGTGGTCTTGGTAGGCGCTCCGGCATGGTGGAGGACGGTGGCGATGGATGTGGTGGAGGACGGCGATGATGGATGGGGTGGCGGACGGAGGCTGGTGTGGGAATGGGGTGTTCTAGCGCGGATGGTGCATGAATGGGAAAATGGAGGGAGAGGTACGGGGAACCATGTTTTTGGGATGCGCCTGTCTGAAATATGGGAAAGTTACGAACTTATCCCCTGTTTCAAATTTGGACGTCTCGTCGGTTGGGGATAGGACGGTAATCTCGCATCTCCCAAATATTTGCCGGTAACTATTTCGGGCGAGGAGAGGATGTTTTGCCGCCCACGGTTGGCGCCCACAATGTATGAACAGGGCTGACAGGTAGGGCGGTTGTGTCATGTCTGATGGAAGTTACACATCTGCCCCTATTTAAAATATTAGCCTACATCTATTTTGGACGAGGAGAGGGTGTTTTGCTGCCCACCGTGTATGAATGGGGAATGGAGGGAGAAACAGAGGTCTTTCGGACGAGCTTGAATCAAATGAGTTTTGCCACCCATGTTTGACGCCCATCGTGTCGGAATGGTCTCAGAGGCGGTCGTGTCACGTCTAATTGAAGTTACTAACCTACCCCTATTTAGGGCAGTGGAAATCGGGTCGATGGATTGTCAGTGTAATGGGTAGACAGTAATTTACATCTCCCAAAACACTTGGCTTCGGGTAGCTGATGTGGGAGTGGACATTTTGCTGTTTCTTTCGAATTTTGGGACAATAAGCATCCATGTTTGCCCTGGCAACTAAATTGGAATCCATTTTGTATTCCTAAATGAATCTTTATAAATCATTCTATGTGTTTTTATGTATCTTCAAAAGGACGACAAAGATGTATTCCACTGTCATATATGAATATGGTTTACAAATGCCGATACTCAAATTCAAAAAGTAGTATCCAGTTTAAGGTGGATTCAAATATTTGGAACACTTCATGTCCAACTCAAATGTCACACGCAGCATAATGTGTACTCCCATTTAGATATGTACACAAGCGATGTATCAAGATTCAAATACCGAGTCAATCAACCAAGAATGTACGGAACTAACAGACATATAAACACTTATAGAGTATATGGATCAATAATATCAACTAACATACATAAGCCAGGCTGCTGTACTTTTTTTGGCTACAACAGCATCCTTTTTTTAGCCAGTATCTTGGCCCTTTCCTATGCGTGCCACTTATGGTCCATCTATACTACTATTGCTGAATGCACATTCAGCCCGATTGGCATATTTGTAGGTCTGGCACGACAATCCAAATGAAATGCCTCCGAGTCTTATCAATTAATACAGACTTGTGCTCAAATAAAATTACAAACAAAAAAAACAATTATTACATGATCTCTAAAACAAATGGTTTGATTGATTACATGAACAGACAACACAAAGGTTATTCAAATATGGAAAGAACATTTCACCTATGATTTACCAAGTAGGAATTTAATTTCCTTTTTCCTTCAGGACCTTAACAATCTGGTCAGTCTCAGCTTGCTTCGTTTTGAAATCCACCAAATATTTAATGGTTGTCTTGAGTACTGCTTGTAATTGTGCTGTTTGCTTCCTCAACATGTTGACTTCATCTCTAAGTGCAGAAGCAGAATCTCTTTCTACCACTAGTTTAGCCTCTAGAGCATCAGTAGTTGGCAATTCATAATGCACGATTGGGCTGGTGCCACTGCTGTGGGATGATGCAACGTCCATGGGGACCTCGCTCTTTGATCTTGGGCTAACCTGTTTTTCCATTAAAGTTCCGATTGGATTCAGAAAAGTTGAAGTTAGCAAAACATCTCAACTGGGAGTCATAACAGCAAACCAGTTAAACAAAGAAGGAATTAAAGAGTTTCAATTGGATGCTGAAAAGTAGTTATTAACATCATTGTAACCCGATGTTGCAGCAGCAAAGCAGTTAAACAAACAAGTAGATATTTAAGTTAAGGCAAACAGGTAATTCTTAACAGTAAGTATCAAACACATAGATAGGCGCAGTCTATAATGTGATTAACAGGTTGTGCCATTATTTAATCAGTAGCAAACTAAATTAAGCCAAGCAATGTAATTGAACAATTTTGCAATAAGTGGCTAACTAAAATTCCGAGAAGCAGGTAACTGAACTTATGCTAGTTCTTTGTACAGGCACACTACAACTTCTTTTTCGCTTACAAGGTTGTACGAAGGAGTCCATGGCAACAATTGCTTGGATACACAGTCCCAATACTTCTTTCTTCCCACACTGCATGGGTAAGTCGAATGGTTAATCTGGTAAGATGGTGCGTCCTTGATATGTTATATGAGGACGTGTAATCAGACTAGTTGTAGCCAAACACATCACACTGGCTTTTACTGTATATTTCATGCGAGTACTTTTGGCATATCGAGATCTAAGCAATCTACAATAGGATGAAAAGACTGGCATCCTTCACATTATTGGCGAACTCGGTTCATAGAAACAAGCAATTCAACCATTCTGTGGGTAAATCAAAAGCGCCACTGGAATATTTTTCACTATCCAATCATACACGCAAAAGGGGCGACGCCACCATAGGGGCTGGTATGGGCGGCCGCCTCAGGTGGCTGGAAAGTGTGCACCTAGTTTGAGTCGTCTAGGTTGGCCCACGCTAGTTTTGTTCGTCCCAACGCACGAGCAGGCAATGTAAAAAATGAAAAAAATGTTTCAATTTGGATGGGCCAATAACATAAGTGCAAGGCAGGCCCTATAGCAGGCTCGCGGCCCAAATGAGTGCCTCCCATATCGATCGGCAGCAGGAAAAATCCCAATTCATTCGCTCCAGCCTCCAGTCTGGTTCCCTCCTAACCTAGCCGCCGCTGGACAGACCGACGCAGCACTTCCTCGCGCCCTTGTTGGAGGGCGGTCGCCGGGCTTCAAGCGAACGGAAGGACAAGAAGATGAAGATCCAACCCTGGGTGTAGCCTGCGTGGGAGGCAGCAGCGGCAGCATGGGCATGGCATCGAGCTTGCACAAACGGATAGTCGCAGCTTGCAAGAGTAGCATGCGCAACGAGCAGGTACATCACATCCCTGATTATATCTAATTCAACTCTTCAATTTCTGGCCAATAGTTAAACCTGACGGTGTTGGAAAACTGCTTGTATGTAGGGAATATATGAGAAAATGAAACCAATTTCTACTTATTTTATAACTCCCCCAATCAATACTAAACTGATTGAATCTGATGTATCTAATCAAGTTTCCGGTGCAAACATACAAGCTCATGTTGTTCTTGAGCCTGAAGTGTCTAATGAACAGACTGCTAATGAAGGATTTGATGCAAACATTTTACATGCTCCTGGTGATGAACATATAATGTCTAATGAGGGATCTAATGCAAGAATTTTGCAAGCTCATTGAAGGATTTAGTGTCTAATGATGATCTACTATGTTGAGAGAGACAGAGATTTGCAGGCATTGATGACAAGCAAATTACAGTGCATTTTCATAGCTTGAGGAAACGTCGAGGCCATCTACCAGAAAGTCCCCGTATCATGACAACATAGCATAAATACTTTTCTAATCTGTTGTTTGAAACTATTGGCATACTTGTGCAGGATAGATATATTGATATGCAGTTTGCGCACTGGTTATACGTGAAATTACACTTCAATATTTTCAGCCAGAGAACGAATAATTCAAGCAAGTACATGCCATGTTTGTAGTCCTTGTACTTCATGTTGCATTTTGTGTTTTTTGGTGCTTGCATCATTTAGTGTTTATAATCTGAACTACTTCGGATCATTAGCTGGTTTTCAAAGTGCATGTAGCTTCACATTTCTTAAGTTATGTTGATTTTTGGAGTGCAAGTTCCTTCATATTTTTTAAGTTAAATGTTCGCCCCTGGTAACTTGAATTCGTGGATCAGCCGCTGCACACAAATCATACACGAATGCCAGTACGAATTAAATGAAATGCAGGGACTTACGCTAGCTCGTTGTACAGGCTCACTGTAGCTCTGCTTGCACTTGGGATGTTCCATGTACAAGTCCATGTTACCACTTGCTTGGATGTGCAGGCTTTGTGCTCCTTGCATCCCCCTCTGCATTTTTGACATGGCGAATGGTTGATCAAATAAGAGGAATCGACCTTGATGTTGTACCGGAGGACAGATACTTACAAGGTTATACGGGTGTGCAGGATGTGTAACAGATCCCGTAGCGCCGTCATGCTTCGCTAAAATATGGATTTGCTTGTTTCAGATGATATCTCCAGAAGAAATAAGAGTTAAGGTCAGAGTTGCATAGGCGTGTAAGCTAAGAGAGCAGTGAAAGGATATCCAAACATCATCGGAACAATGCACAAGGGAGTGATGTGTGGATACCTAGTTCAGGCCGACGTTTGTGCATGCTCGCCTAGCTAGAGTGCGGGTCACTTCAGAGCCGTTGAGGGTGATGCGCTGGCGTTGGCTGGCCGCACACAGATGCAGATCTTGAGTGGCAGCAGGGCGCTATGATGCGGTGGACGAGACCGTTGGTGAAGCCCCAACGGCCTCGGGGGGGCGGAGGTGCGATGATGTGCTCGGTGAAGTAGCCCCGGTGAGCTGGGAGACGGCGTCGGTGAAGCACACCTGATGCGGTGGAACTCGGTGTCTGTGAGGCACGTCGGTTGTGGAGGCCGACGTTGTCGGTGGACCACCCGGTGCGGTGGACGAGGGCGTAGATGAGGTAGCTCCAGTGCGGTGGTGAAGCGCGACCGTCGTCTTCGTCGTCGTCGTCCGGCACAGAGGTGGGGAACGGTGGGGAAATAGACGATACGAGGGGCGATTCGAGGGTTGGCGGTGAATTAGGGATTTGAGCAATCTGAGTGTGGAAGGGGACGGTGGAGAAGAGAGATTTTGCAGGGCTGGAATTGGGGCCGCCAGATATTTCAATCTGAAACATGGAAGCGCGAACTTATATTGTTGTCGTCCTTTTTTGGGGAGGGGAGGGGGGTGGGTGGCTGGGTGCTACGCGTCCGTCCGACACACGCGACCACCCCGACAGGACTATGCTTCGGTGCCTTAAGGCACCTGCCTTTGTGTCCATGACATATGGGCCCAACAGGTGGCTGGCCCACATGTCAGTGACCCAAAGGCAGTTGCCTTTAAGGCACTGAAGCAGCATCCACCCCGACACGACCCTGGTTTGCCTGGTGCGCCTACATTTGAGAATGCAAACGAATCTTCTTTCATTTGCAAACGAATCTGTATGTATTACCATGCCCATGTTTTCCTTGCAATAATTAGTCATTCGAAACGAGATACTCCATCCGTTCACTTTTGTAAGTCGTTTCAGACAACTTAAAATGAACTGTTTTGCACATTGTCTGAAATGTCTTCAAGGTCTTATAAAAGTGAACAGTGGGAGTACTATAAATTAATTAATGAGGAGTTATTTGAAAAAAATCGAAACGGTACCCACCCTAACGTGGATTGGAGTGTGTGTCACATAATTAGTTATTTGAATTAGAGTGTGTGTCACGTAGTTAGTTATTTGAATTAGAGTGTGTGTCACGTAGTTAGTTATTTGAATTAGAGTGTGTGTCACGTAGCGATCTCCAATTCTAACGTGGATTTCGCATTTCACTGTATCCACGCTACTTTTTTTAATACAAATTCATATGTTTATGATGAACACCACGGTAGTGAGAAAACTTTTGGATGGATTCAAACATATGACCTACAAAATAGCACAACAAACTGAGTCAATGTCAACTTTTCGAAACTTAGTATGGCACGAATTCGAAATAATTACTCGTATGCCTGGTCCTTGGTTCAAATCTTACAATGTACACCAAATTGAAACATCGATATTAAGTCTCGTACTATGTACAATCAA